>NC_057344.1:180303110-180606443 GCF_016509475.1 Prionailurus bengalensis
TAGGATTTGAGGTTAGGATTCTCTGATTCTACAGCCCATTCACTTAAACTTTTACTATATTACTTACGTTAGTGTCTAACGTAAGTAGACAGTTGTTCTAAGTGATAATCAACTATGAATAAGGATCGGCACGTTATTCCTTTAATAATTTTTGCTATCAGTATTAGATTCCTTTATTTAACATTATGTGAAGAAAATGAAGTATTAAAGTATTAAAGAAAACATAATATTTTATTATAACATGCATCATATTTTGAAGCAAAATTTAAAGAAATACACATACTACTTATAGCCTGTCCATGCAAATGCTCAGTAGTAACTGTTCTAATGTTTCTATGACTGTCCTTTGGTGTTGATCAGATCTAACATCTCCCAAACACTGTGGTTCCCAGATCTTACTGGAAATGTGTGACGTTCTTAAACGACTACAATTTTTAGTAGAAATTTTAAAGCCAGCAGTTTATTTTTGCTATATCTATGCTTAACCCAGTACAAATAGCTGTGTAAGAAAGAGAGTAGGTTTTCTGCCTTTTCAGCCAAATCAATTATTTCTTTGTAAGTTTATTTTCTTTCCTTGGAAGGAAACCAAATAGGTGTGATAGCATGTTGGCTAGAATGTTATTTGTAAAGTCATAGCAAAATTTTTAAAATTTCAATAGAGATCTTTAGCAAAGTACTATTTACTCTGGCATTTAACCTCCTAATCTCTTCCAATTAGATCACATAATCTGAACTATATATATATTGGTTATTTTCATTAAATAATTGTTGCGTCAATAGTTTCTTGCCCTTCCTTTTGAAACTAATGATCTAAATAGACATGTGGCAAAGACTTGTTAAAAGTAATTCATAATAGATCATATATTCTTCCTTCGTTTTGGAGGCTATATAATGGAAATATCTTTGACACAGAACGGTAGGCGATTAGGATAAAAATGTATGTGAGAATATTAATGTATTGACCACATTTATAAATGCAGTATGTAAGAGGTGGATGAATTTTCTGTTATGGGCCAGATGATTAATATTTTAGGTTTTGCAGGCCAGTCTTTGTCACAGCTACTCAGCTCTGGCATTGTATTATGAAAGCAGTCATAGATAGTACATAAACAAATGTGGCTGTGTTGTAGTAAACTTTTATTTTATTTTTAAAATTTTTTTTTCCAACGTTTATTTATTTTTGGGACAGAGAGAGACAGAGCATGAACGGGGGAGGGGCAGAGAGAGAGGGAGACACAGTATCGGAAACAGTCTCCAGGCTCTGAGCCATCAGCCCAGAGCCCGACGCGGGGCTCGAACTCACGGACCGCGAGATCGTGACCTGGCTGAAGTCGGACGCTTAACCGACTGCGCCACCCAGGCGCCCCAACTTTTATTTTAAAAAATAGCAATGGGCCCCGAATTATATTTCATACGGTAACTTTAACTTATTTTTACAATTAATCAATAGTCAATATTATACTATATACCATAATCATATAAGAAAATCTATAGAGATTCAGCCATCAGAAGGACAAAAATTAAATGTTTACATATACATATACAAACCAATACTTTTTATAATTGTCTTGTACGTTATGTGATATAAATATGTTAGTGGTCAAGAGGGGAGAGTAATCAGTGAAGATTTAAGTACTGGAGAGAGTAAGCCAGGAGAGAAAATTTATTCACATATTGAGCAAAGAGAAGACTGGCCTCTACCTAATTTCACATTGCTTTTTAATTCTATCAGCTTTTTAAAAATTTATTTTATTTTATTTATTTTTATTTTTTAATTTTTTGCAATTTTTTAAAAATTTTAAAATATAGTTTATTATCATGTCAGCTAACATACAGTGTATACAGTGTGCTCTTGACTTCGGGAGTGGATTCTCATGATTCTTTGCATACAGCACTCAGTGTTCATCCCAACAAGTGCCCTCCTTAATGCCCATCACCTATTTTCCCTTCACCCCGAACCCCCATCTATGTATTTAAGAGTCTCTTACAGTTTAATTCCAGCAGGTTTCTTATATTGTTGTTCTCTACAGCCCAGCGCACCCACTTACAATTCCCCCAACAATACCCCCCTGAAATATTTTGTGGTCCCCTTACGTTTAATTCTCTTTCCCATACTCAGATTCATGTGTATGCATTGACATTGTATCCATTTTTCAATTCCAGTATCAAAACATATATTCTTCAGAAAGCATGTTATGATTCCTTCCAAGTATTCCTCACTGTTGAATATCCAGGCCATTTGTACCACCCACATTCTATACATTAATATCACTTTGTGTGTGTTTCTCCCCCACTCTTATACTAGTCCTCAAATTACTTGAGGGTCTTTCTTATTTGTATAGTTTGATGATATCTAGTCACCAGACCAAAAATACTTGAGACATAGAATAGTGTATCTGGATTGAATTAAATGCCTTCAATATGAATTGAAAGGAAGGTATAAACTCTTGTACCCAGGGAACCAACAAGTGTTTGAAACTTAGTGCTACCAAGAGCTGAATAGTGCTTATAGCTGTATCCAGTATTTTAAATTAACCCTTTTTAACTGGTGTTTCCATAAGCCTGGATCAACATCATGATGGTAGTATTCATTATGTTAGTGTTTTTCCCACTCTTTTCAACACTGATGTCAAAGTGTGTACTCTGTGGAAAAGATCACTACTCAGTCACTAGTACGGTTTCCTGAGCTACTTGAATACGAAAATACCTCCCCGTATTTTGAACACGGACTCTTATCTCCACAAGAATCTTTAAACTAGTCATCTACCTGCAAATGTTTCACTAATTTGGTAAGAATGTTTTTACCCGTTTTCCCAGTTTGTGATATCTTGGTTGGGAACTTTCGCCTCAAGGCTCTATTTGGACTGACACAGGCATCATACCAAAAGAGAGATTTGCTATCACCAAAGAAACAAATCTAAATACATGGCAGTCTTAAGAATGGGTTATTTGAAGGCAAGGAACTGAAAAATGGAAATCCATGTTATGTGGTATCAAAACATTTGATTAAACAATCACTTGAGATAGTTTGACAGTCAGAATACATAGTTAATAATGTTGTAGCATTCAGAGAAGAAATCGCGCATCAGAATGATAGTCGTCAAAGGTGCATGTACCACCTATATTTGACAAGATATTACAAGAAATTATTTCAGTAAATAATCTATTTGAAAGCAGGGATAAAAGAGTATACAAAGACTTCAGAAATTTTATGTTGGAAGTAGATATTGCTCCTTAACCCTAAGAAAATGAAGATCAAAATAAGGAAAGTCATAACAAAAATATCAAACTCCAAATTGCAAGGGGGTCAAATCAAATGGAGAACCATTACATCTATTGCTAAAGCCTCTGAAAGAATTCGTGGTTGTTTTTTTTTTTTTTTCAGAAAGTCTCTTTTGTTGGAAAAATTGTTCAGAAAAAGGTTGAATGATGCAATATGCTTACTAAATTTGATAAGCTCAAGCTATTTGTGAATAAGTCTAGGGAAAGAGGGATGTCCCTCCCAAACAGAACTGTCATTGTAGTTACTGGCACATGGAACTGATTGGACTCCAATTGTTAAGAAGGTAGATAAGTTACTGAGAGAGTCATACTGCCTAAAGAACCATAACTTACACTAAAAGAGATTGCAACTGTCTAAGACTTAAAACAAGCTTTCTCTGAAAAGGAATATGGATGGGAAGGTTATTCAGTCCTCAGGAGGATATAGTTTTCTACTTTGAACATCAGATGTGGCCAGAAATGGCAATAAGAGGGTAAAATCTGTGAAAGACATGCAAAGAGTCACAGAAAACATTAGGCTGAGAAAACACTGCTCCCGCAGAGCAGAATCAGAGAATATTCAAAGAACATTCCTCACCACGAGGGTAAGGATATCTCAAAAGTTTTCCCAATGGTGGTTTCAGGATTGCTATAGATTACTACCTGCTGTGTATCTTACACCCCCCGCAACTTTTTTTTTGAGTGGGGGAGAGGGACAAAAGGAGAGAGAAAGAATCTCAGACACGCACAGAGCCTCACCCAGCACTCTATCCCACATGAGATCATGAACTAAGCTGAAGTCAAGAGTCCTATGCTCAACTGACTGAGCCACCCAGGCATCTTCTCCTTTCTAAATGTGTTATTGATTGCAGTTTTCCAGCATATGTTGTACCATTATATATTGGGGTGTGAGGGCCAATGACATATATATCTGGATCAAGAAAAGTCATATCTGGTCTTGCTATAGAGAATTTTACATATCACCTCCATGCAAACACCAACATATATCACTTTCAGATTGTCATTATGATGAGTTAGTGCTTAAGACTTGTTTACTTTGAGAGGTGAGTAAGCATATATTATACGCAGAAAGAAGAGTGAATCAGATATTTGGTGATCACAAGGGTAAATTTTGGTGGTCATGAAGTGTTCAGCAAACCCTTCTGGCATCTTGTCCTTTAAGGTACTTACCAAGAATGCCCTTTTTGGCCCACTTCTAAGCGGATGTAGCCATGTAACCAGATATGGATTTTGAGTTGTGAGTGGAAAAGCTGATATTTAATCTCACTTAGCTCTGAAATGGTGACCAGTAAAATTTGAGATGATGGCCATAAGTCAAAGATGAGTATGTGGAATAGAGTGTCTGGCTATACTTCAATGGGGATGAAAGGCAGCAAGAAATATGCATTTGTGGTTTTCAAGTCACAGAGATTTTTGGAGCATGTTTGTTATGGAGTTATTTGACCTATGCTGACAGAGCATACCTTTTCTAAGTTAATAGGATGAGATGTTTCTTTCTTATATATACATATATGAAGTGTATATATATATATGTATATATATATATACACATATATATACATGTATATATACATATATATGTATATATGTATATGTAGGTGTATGTATATGTATATACAAATATACATGCATATATGTATATGTATATATTTATATGTATACATATGTGTGTATATGTATATGTATACATATATGTATATGTATACGTATACATATGTATGTATATGTATGTGTATACATATATGTATATGCATACGTATATGTATATGCATATGTATATGTATATGTGTGTGTATATATATATATATATTTTAAAAACCCTAAAAATGGATTATATGCATAACAACAAAGTATTTTAAGGACCTCCCATTAAGAAAGAGAAAGTATGTTTTTATCAAGATAATACAAATCTAAACAAAAAAGTCAGTATCACATATAAACTTATTTAAATATGAAGAATCCATTATTAATACCCTATATTTCAGTACCATGTGAGTGAAAGCTGTAAATAACCTCACACAGATAACAAATTTGTCATATTGCACCTCTGAAAGGATATCATATAAGACTGAGGCTTCTGATTGCTTCCATTCTGCCTCAATTTTCAGAACTAACCTAAGTTAATCTGAGAATTAAGCCAGTATATGTTTTTTAAAATATATATCTGAGGGGTGCCTGGATGGCTCAGTCAGTTGAGCATCCAACTCTTGGTTTCAGCTCAGGTCATGATCTCACAGTTTTGTGAGTTCAAGCCCCGTGTCGGGTTCTGCAATGGCAGCAAGGAGCCTGCTTGGGATTCTCTTATCCTCTCTCTCCTCCCCTGCCTTTCTCTCTGTCTCTCTGTCTCTCTCTCCCTTTCAAAATAAATAAACTCTTAAAAATAATAAAGAATAAAATATATTCTTTTTTGCTGCTTTTGCCAGAACCAGGCTGACAAGAATGCTATCTCTAGAAGACAGTTATGTACCTGATTCTCTTTGAAACTTAGGAATGTATAAACTGCCCAATATTTCTCTCATGTCTCAATAGAGACAAAAACTCTAATGTTAATATTGTTGATGGTTCAAAGAAAATCTTCATATCAAGATAAATTCTTTAGCATTGAAACGTCCAAAGATCACTGAATTCAAGGCCTTCAAATCCAGAGATATTTCACAACAAGTTTTGTTCCTAGTTTTTGCTTTTGCTTTTTCCAGGATTTTCCCATAACCAAAGAAGATAACAGAGGTAGAATCTTAAAAACTTTTCACACCTGTACAACTAGATGTGTGACTCCAAAATCAATCTAGTAAGCATTTTAAGGGGCATTGGTGGAAAAGAGACACAGAGATGTGCTGAAAAAATAAAAGAAAAAGAAAAACATAGCCACATAGCAAATTGATAATGTAAATATAATGGAGGGCAAGATGCCACTGATTGGATGCACTTTACTCTGCATATCTGCACTACAAGAAAAAATCATTAAATTATCCTAAGTATGTATTTCTTGCCTTTGTTGTTCCTTCTTCTCTCAGTCCATTTAAGGATCCAAAAATGAGGTTTTCATCTCTTAACAGTAATATAAAATACCTCATCTGTCTCAGAAATGACTTGCCTGTCTGAGATGGCCACCCCACTGCCTCCAGAATTCAGATAAAGTTCAAGAATATTAATAATTACTCAACCTAAAGTGTGAGTCTTACTTGTGATAGAAAAACAAGAACGCATACATGAGATCTGTTATTAGTGGCTCCTTTCCCTGCTGGCCTACTTTTAGTGCCACCATGACTAATATCAGCAACACATCAATAAAGAAAAAAATAAAGAAATAGAAACTTGAGAGTCTTTCCAGCCATGGCCTACAGCCACCGTTCTGCTCCAACACAGGTGCTGCACCAACCTTGACCTCTCCATGTTTTCCCCAGGTAAATCTTGATTTTTCTGGGTAGTTCCACTTTTTATTCCAAATTGCGATCCCCACGGGCCCCTTTATTTTCAAAAGCCAATCTGTTTGTATGAGGTTGGTCCATCATGCAAAGTCAGTTCAAGAGATTTTCTTTGATTACTCTATATTCTTCCTTTTCCCACTATTTCCACACTGAAAAAAAAAACAATGTTTATTAAAAATCACATAGATTAGGCTCTTACATGGCCTCCTCAGCCTTTCTTTGATTTTATCTCACTTTTTTTTGCAAAAGAAATAAACATGATAACTGTGTTTGCAGCCGAAGCCACGCCCCCTCGCTTGCTAATGCCAGCACCACCTCTAGGTCGCTGAGCTCCAGCCCAAGAAGGGGGTAAAGGAAGGATGTCTCAGTACCAGGGCTCCTACAGAGCTGACTGCCCGCAAATCGACAGGTGGTAAAGCACCGAGGAAGTAACTGACTACAAGAGGCGCTCACAAGAGTGCGCCCTCTACTGGAGGGGTGAAGAAACCTCATCCTTACAGGCCTGGTACCGGGGCACCCCGCAAATTCGACCTTGTCAGAAGTCCCCTGAACTTCTGATCCTGATCCTCAAACTTCTTTTCCAGCATCTGCTGTGAGAAATTGCTCGGGACTTCAAAACACATCTGGGCCTCCAGAGCACAGCTGTTGGTGCTTTTCAGGAAGCAAGCAAGGCCTATCTGGCGGGCCTCTTTGAAGACACCAACCTGTGTCACGTGCCAAACGTGTAACAATTACGTCCAAAGATATCCAACTAGCACACCGCGTATGTGGAGAATGTGCTTAAGAAACCACCCTGATGGAAAACATTTCATTCAAAAAAAAGAAAAAAAAAAATCTCTTCTTCCTGTTATTGGTGGTTCTGAACGTTAGATATCCCCCCCCCCCGCCACCCCCACCATGGGGTCAAAACTACCTAAGTATATGATTGCAAATAGAAAACTGGGGGACAGAAATCAGGCATTGGCAGTGTCTCCATTTTCATTTGTATGTGAATTTTTAATATAAATGCGTGCATGAATGCACGTCAAAATGTTTCAGTGAACACGTTTCAGCAGTTCAACCTTATAACAATTATAAATAAACCTGTTAAGTTTTTTGGACAATGCCAGCACTTGGATTTTTTTTAAAAACAAGTAAATTTCTTATCGACGACAACTAAATGGTGTTTGTAGCATTTTTATCATACGGTAGATTCCATCCATTCACTCTACTTTTCTAACTGAGTTGTCCTACATGCAAGGACCTGTTTTTAATGCTGTCTGTCTTCTGTGCTGTTCCTGTAAGTTTGCTATTAAAATGCATTAAACTATAAAACAAAACAAAACAAAAAACCGTAAGTCCAAGAAATTTACATTTTTATAAAGGTCTCCCTCTAGTCCTCTCTATTTCCCTAACGCTCAGGTTTGAAAAATAAAAACTCCTATTGAAGCACACAAATTTATGGACATAACTTTATTTTCATGATTACAGCCAACTCAATAAATAGTTGGTCAATTCTTCTGCTGAAACAGTTAAAAATGCTGGATTATCATACATTTAAACATTGTTTAATTTTATCGGTAGCCAGGAAATTGAAATCTTAATGCCAAAATCTAAGTGAACTCACAGAGGTAAGTGAACCATAAAACCCTCTTTCACCTCAACGCTATTTACTCACTTATATTCTTCAGCTTTAGTTTCCGCAACCTTTTGGGAGAAAAGACACAGGTAATAAAACTTAGGTTTCTTCTTAGCGAGAACTCCCTAAGGTGATACATCATTAGCCTAAGAGTGAAATAGAAGGAAAATCCATCACTCGCCAGTACCCTCATCCTTCCACCTCTGCATAAGAAGAGGAAAATTTACCTGTCTCCTGCACTTGTGCTCAAGATAGGGAGAAAGATGTAAATAAATGTAAAACAATAAAACAAAAAACAAAGAGAATTTTGTCCTGTGAGATGTTCTAACCATAAGCCAAGTTTGAAATCACATTCATCCTGGAGGGATGATGTGGAAGGAAAAAAAAAATCATGCAAAATTCGGTTTAAAATTATCCCTGGATTGCCAGTATCTCCAGGATTGGGATGCTGGGAGTAGGAAATAGAAATCATCTTGAGAAGAAGAAGAAACTACTTCACAATCAGGTACGAAACAACTCTTACTAGTAAAATTCCAGAGACTATAAACATATAATACATGCTAGTCCTATCAACAAGAATTTTATAACTAATAAAAACAAACAACACTTTTAATATGAGAAATAAGAGTAACGTGGGACATTTTCAGACAGGCGAACCCAAGCTGCTGTGAATGGATTTTATCAAAAGGAAATTCCATAGTGTATAATATAAGTAAAATGGCATTGGTTTCAAAAAGTCTAAAATATTAGTTGATGAATAAGGATAACATAAGTACATGGGCGCCTGGGTGGCTCAGTCGGTTAAGCATCCGACCTCGGCTCAGGTCATGATCTCATGGTCCATGAGTTCGAGCCCCGTGTCGGGCTCTGTGTTGACAGCTTGGAGCCTGGAGCCTGCTTGGGATTATGTGTCTCCCTCTCTCTCTGCCCCTCTCCTGTTCATGTTCTGTCTCTGTCTCAAAAATAAATAAACATTAAAAAAAAACTTTTTAAAGGATCACGTAAGTACATAGACATCCAATTAATTGAATAAATGATAATAATGCCTTGAGAGTTTATAAGCCATAATAGAAATAATTTATACTAATAAAATTTTATAAACTAGAGGAAAGATGATTAAATTGTTCCAACATTCCTAAATTGTCTAGAAGAAGGATAGAATTTTTATAAACTTTAGAGTTCAGTATATTAAATTGTTTAAAATTTCTATAGTAACCACTAAAATAAAATGAGTAAACGGAGAAAAACGGTTTAAGGAAAAAAAAAAAAAAAACCTTAAGTAATCAATCAATCAAAACAAAACAAAATGAGGGTAAGGAAGGGGAAAAAAAAAGAGATGAGTCAAATAACCAATGATATTAAATAATAATCCAGAATGACAAATACCAGATTGAAAAATTTCAAAGCTACAATATTAATATACCACAGAGGATATGAAACAGTAAAACTACTTACCAATTAACATGTATTTGTGAGTATACATTGGTGTAACCACTTTGGAAACAATTTAGCATTAACTTATAAAACTGAATATGTAGGGAGCTTTTAAATAAACACGTCAAACCTAGGTTTATACTAGAATAGCCTTATATATATGCATCCCAAAACATGTAATAATTGCACTGTTTGGTGGAAACATCCTGGATATAACCATCAAGGGTATAATCGATTGGGGTGCCTGGGTGGGTCAGTTGGTTAAGTGACTGACTTCAGCTCAAGTCATGATCTCGTGGTTCATGAGTTCAAGCCCCACATTGGGGTCTGTGCTGACAGAGCCTGAAGTTTGCTTCAGAATCCCTGTTTCCCTCTCTCCCTGCCCTCCCCCCCCCATAATCGCTCTCTGTCTCTGTCTCTCAAAAAATGAACAAACGTTAAAAAATTTAAAAAAGAGTGTCATCGATGAATAAGGGGCTATGGAGTTAATCAAAATAATTCCATATCTGTAAAAATGAATTAATCAATGTTGCATTCAACTACATGGATGAACATTGGAAAGAGCATTGAGAGAAGAAGGCAAATGATTCTGTTTCTATGAAGTCCCCCAAACTTGTAAAATTATGTACTCTCTAGGGATACAAATCTAATTACTAAAATTCAAAAAATAAATACAAATTATAAACCAAAAATTCAGTTAATGCTTAATGCTAAAGTGGAAAGAGACTGGGATGGCAGATGTGAGGTGATTTCAGTGTTGCTTTTCTTTCTTCTTTGACATGGATCGTTATATTTTTATCTTTAAAGTATACTTCTACTTTATTAATATTTTTATATCTAATAATGAAGAAAAAAAGTAGAAATTCCTGTATAAAACAGAAGTTAGATGTGAGGTTTATGCTTTTAAGGCAAAGTCTTTCTTAGTAGACTCTGGGCCCCTGTTCATCCAGCCTCTCCCCAAAATGTGTGAACATTTTTATATTAATCTTATCCTCCAACCTGTGTTTGTCAGCCTTCTTTTTTTTCTCTGTTATGTCATTGAATCTGTTATCCATTTAAGCATCTGTGTATTTATTGATAGTGACAGATATTCTAAGAACTCTTAAGCATGTGATGAAATGCATTTTTATTTTTGGAAATATATAAATATATATTAACAAAAGACTGATATTTTCCCCATGTGATACCACTGTTCTTACATGTTTTGATTTCCTCTATGAAGTTTTGATTTGGTGCTGAATATGGAATTAAAACTCAAAAACTGTCCATTGGCTTTCTTTTCTTCTTTCTTTCTTTCTTTCTCTTTCTTCTTTCTTTCTTTCTTTCTTTCTTTCTTTCTTTCTTTCTTTCTTTTTTCAGAAACCTTTTTATCCCTTTGCTATAAATTTTGAGGTTTGGAGACTCAGGACTCCACATGCACTAAAATTGTGGTTTAAACTTTAAAGTTTTGTTTAGAGGTTTATTTAATGTATGCTGTGGCTGTTCAATACATCCCACATCTTTCAACTTTTGTCTTGCAAAATGAAAGATTATCATTGTATACTGTATCATCTAGCATTTTGGTCTATTCATTTATCTTTATTCTCTTCTGACAGGCAAAAAAAAAAAAAAAAACAGAAACAAAAATTAAAAAAAAAAAGAGCTTTAGGTTTATACTATCTTTTGGGCATGTAAAGAAGTTGAAGGGAAACTAGAACACATCCAAAACTGTACCCTTAGGTCAATGTGAAACAAGTATAAAATGATTAATAACTGAATAGAGCTGTTTTTAAAGGCAGACACTCTTTTGTTTTGTTGGCCTTTAGTCCAAACAAAAATAAAACATTCCCACAGAATGTAATCTATACACTCTGGATGCCAATGTTTTGTTGGCAGAGTTGTTTCTTTTCATGTTTTGACTATTTTATAAAATCTCCAAGTAAGTGTTAAATCTTGGTTTTATATCTTTATATACAAAGGCCTTCTGTACCTCATAAGTGGTTCTAAAATCCATTTGATGAAAATACTGTGGCAGATACTCATGTATTACAGTGCTACGGTTGATTGGTCTCCATCAAAATATTAAGGAAGACACTTCTGCTTACAATAAAACAGGACTGATAGAAGCTGAGTATTAACCTAAATTTATCTCAATCTTGGAACACTGAGAGAATCCACATGACAGAAAACTAACATCTCAAATGCTTGTCTAAGAATTATGTTGCCAAAGAGAAGAGCACAGTCCAGTGCAACAAAGACTTAAGGAAGATCAATGATGGAAGAGAGGAGAAAACACGTTCAACAAATGGAAAAACTTAAAGAAAATACTTAATGTTAACCATCTGAACAGGTTTTCAGTCAGAAAGACAAAGGAATTACCTCCCTAAAATAATAAATGCAGATTATGACACAAGAACAAAAAGTATAATAAAAGAAAAGATATTAATATAAATCATAAAGAGTTCTTGAAAATATGGTATGATTATTAAGATAACTTAAAAATACGGATATCATTATGGACATCATTAATGACAGAATTAGTGACCACATAAATGATCAGCCCGAGAAATTCTCCCAGAATGCACTGCAAAAACATGTACAGATAAAAATAAGAGACATACAACAAGTCAGAGTCCCAACATTTATCTAATAGGATTTTCAGAGGGAAAATAAAACATATGGGGGAAAGATTGATAATTAAGAATTTTGTAGAACTAAAATATCCAAGGCTTGCATATGAAAAAAGTCAGTGAGTGTTAAATAAAAATGTCAGAAATGGGGAAAAAAAGAAAAAAAAATACATTGACATACTATACTGTATCTTAAAAACATTGAGACTAACAATAAAATTCTAATAGCTATAAGAGTTAAAGGCAGATTATCAACAATGTAATGAAAATGAGACATCATTTTCATCAGCAATATTTGATATAGGAATAATGAGAAAAGAGTTTCAAAGTGCCACATAAAAAGTCTTTACACATAATACTCCATATCTACAAAAAATTATCACTCAAGAACAAAGAGGTAATATGGACATTTTTAGACTAATAAAAATAAGAATATTTATGGATAAATCATCCTTTAAAGACCTATTTGACAAAAGCTATTATGGCAAAAAGAAAAATAAAACAAAATAGAGTAAATGTGAAAATAATCCACAGTTTAATTCTAAATTAAATAATATATTACATATATCAATTATATATGTATAGATTTATAATTGATATCAATATATATTGATGGATGACAGAAAGATATAAAATTATTCATTCAGTCTGTTGACTTTCTAAGAGAAAGGATACAAAATCTGATTAATTCCAGAATATTTTAAGAAATAAAAGCTTGTATGTATTAAAAATATGAGCAATTCCTGGATGAATAGATATGGGACCTAGCATTTTCTAATCAAGTAAAAATCTTAGGGAAAAAGACAAAAAAAACACCAAATATGGTAAATATACATTTTTTATGGAAAGCTACCAAAATATAATTATTCATTCAAGAAGTGGTGAGGACTGGTATCCTTTTGCAACTTAAAACAATCCTGATCACAAGCAGAGAATAATTCTATTTGAAAAAAATTAGAGACTGTTAGTCTCTAAAGAATATGAGCGTAGTTACAAAGAACACGTTTCTCTATATTATTTTACCAATTCACGATTGAGGGAAATGCTACACTCTATTGAATGTTTAACAAGATACTCATTTTTTTCCACTTGACAAATTAAAAACAAAAAAGCTAAAAACAACCTTAAATATGGTCATTACTATCCACAGCAGGAGCATTATAGGTTTTTTAAAACAAATACTTAGAAATTAATAGCTGGAAGCTAGAAATTTAAAAATTGTTCTTTATTTGTAAACCAGAACTAATGTTGTGAAAAACTACATGCATACCACCAGTGTGCTTACTTATAAGAATATTATCCGTGATTTGTGCGTACCTAAAACCCCAAGGTACAAATTTTCCGTATGAAAAATGGAAATCCCTCAGCCTGAGTAAACAAACACAACCCATTGAACTACAGTTCCTCAGGACATGGAGAACTTCACAGAATGAACCGATCTGTCTTAAAACCTACGATAGGTTTTCATTCCATCTGAAATAATGCCTTGAACTTGGCATTTCTTATTCTCCTATGGTTAGTTAAGCTAACTGAACCACTGCAGAGCCATTTTAATCTTAGTGTTTCTCCTAAGAGTGACATCATCATTGGTTATTTTCGTAATTCTCATTTTCTGCCATATTATGTGAAAGGTATATTCTAAATTGCAAAACTTTATATATCAAATCTAATGGTAGATAATCATTTGGGGAGATATAATTCCTTTCATTCCTGCCAACACAATTTTTAACAACTTTATTCAGATAGAATTCACATAACATACAACTAACTCATCCATTAAAGTGTACAATTCAGTGGATTTAGTACATTCACAGAGCTGTGCTTCGGTTACTATGATCAGTGTAAAACATTTTCTTTACCCTCCCTAAAAACTCCACCTCTGCTTAGCTATCACTCGACCCTCAACCCCCACCTCTTCCTCACTTCTAGGCAATCACTAACCTATTTTCTGTCTCTATGTATTTTTCTATCATGGACATTTCATATAAACAGAATTATACAATACGTGGTTCTTTGTGACTGGCTTTTTCAGGAAGAATAGTATTTTTAAGGTTCATCCATGTTGTAGCATGTATTACTACTTCATTTCTTTTTGTTGCCAAATAATATTCCATTGGATAGATATACCACATTATATTTACCCTTGCCTTTGTTGATGGATACTTGGCCTGTTTCCACCTTCTGTCTATTATGAGTAATTCTGCTGTCAATATCCATGTGTAAGTTTTGCTGAAACATGTTTTGATTTCTCTTGGGCATGTATATGCCTAGCAGTGAAATTTGGGTCATACAGTTTAACCATTTGAAGAACTGGCAGAATGAGTTCTCACATGGCTGACGCATTTTACATTCCCTTTGGTAGTGTATGAGATCCAATTTCTCTGCATCTTTGCCGACACGTGTAATTATCAGTCCTTTGGATTATAGCTTTCAAAAGTATTGAAGTATTTGTCATTGTGGTTTGGATTTGCATTTCTTTGATGCCTAATGATGTTGAATATCTTTTCATATGTTTTTTAACCATTTGTGTATCTTCTTTAGAAAAATATCTAATTCAGATATTTTGTCCACTTTTAATTGAATTATTTCCTTTTTAGTTATTGAGTTTTAATATGTCTTTATATATCCTAGATATAGGCATAAGCATTTATATGCTATCCCCAATTTCTCAAATCTCAAGAACTCATTTAAAAGTGAATCTTGGGTTTACTTTTTTGACAACAGGCACAAACTTCTCCATAATCCGCATCCTGACACACATATTTTAATGAATACATATTGACTTATTCATCCTTCCCAGAATATATTGTGAAATTATTTAAGTCACTGTTGTAACTTGTTTCATCTTCAACAACAGCTTCTCTTTCCTTTATCCATATGTGGTTGCCTTAGTGTTAATTAGTAATGCTTTTTTAGGTAGAAGTTGCAACAGAATCAATATTTCATAATGAATTTATAGAATGTGGTCACTTTTGTTTTTCAAAACTAAATGACAATAATTTTTAGTAATCTATCTTAATTGTAGTTCTTCATCACTGAAATTCACCAAAGCTCTGTATTGTGTTCACTGCATTATATGGTATTATATATTTAGAAATACCTCTTTTATTTTAATTCAGAGTAGTATTCTTAAACATTTTGGTTATCTTTTTATTATGGGTATTGTCTATCTTTGGTACTCTATACTCCTTAGCTACTGGCCTAAATCCATTTGTTCACCTCTCTTTGATATCTTTATGTTAATTTTATAATTTCCAGCTTGTATGTTTCTAACTGAGAGAGATGGTTTTTTCCAACTTGTTAAACATTCCAATCACCTGTTAACTAGCTCAGGCCTCCGTCTTCACGTTCATCATTCTCCTAGTATCTTAATTGATCCAAATTAAACTGAGATGTACACTTTGCATTTCCAATGACTGCAGCCATGTAGTTTCAGAGTATTAGACCATGTCTTCCCTTTTAAAGTGTAATTCTTCCTTTGCACAATGGACTCCTCTGGGAAATATCATTTTAAATGATGTACTTTTAAAAGTATTTTGTTTCTCAGTAATTAAAACAGAAATATATGTATTTTTTTCTTTTCATAATATAACAAAACTATAAATATTTACTAAAGATTTAGGTGCTTCTAACTGTACCTGGATTCCATAAGAGACACAAAAGTTTTGGTCAGCCACAGCACAAAAGTCAGTGTTGAAGAAAGAAGAAAGAAAGAAAAGGAGAAAGAGCCTTAAGAAAGGTTCATCTAGTCCTTAAAAATAGTTTAGATGTTAACATTCTAAGCCATCATACTAACTATACTACTCTGTTCTTTTGTTTTGTTTTGTTTATTTATTTATTTTGAGAGACACAGAGAGAGCATGAGCAGGGGAAGGGTAGAGAGAGAATAAATCCCAAGCAAGCTCTGCGCTCTCAGACTAAACCCCGACCTAGGGGTTGAACTCAATGAAATTTTGAGATCATGGCCTGAACCGAAATCAAGAGTCAGGCACTTAGGAGTGCCTGGGTGGCTCAGTTAGTTAAGTCTCTGACTCTTGGTTTTGGTTCAGAGCTGACTGACTGAGCCACTCAGGCACCCCTTTAATTTGTTTTTAAATATGATTTGTTATATTTTGAATTTTTATATATGCATAAAATATAATATTATATATATATACACACAATTCACATATTCAATATAATATGTAGTCTGCAGAAGCTATGTTTGGCTTGCTGTTTTATACTGAGGGTTCAGATTTTGTTATAAAGACCCTTAAAAATATATGAAAAATTAATAAATAGGAGAAAGAAATCATTGGGGGCTTGAATAGTCAGAAAAAAAAATTTCAGGGATGGTGAGGATTAGGAAGAACCTAGATAGATGTTGAAACTTAAAGAGATGGAGAAAAAAGTGGAGCTGGAAGATATTCCAGAGTGAGTGACAAATGAATGAAAAGAGAGCATCAAAGCCTATGGAAAACCTCACGTGATAATGGGACCACTGTCAAGGCTAGAGCAATGGTTGTGAGTGGGAAATTAAGTTAGATATATTACATGAAATTGAATTATGAAAGGGTCTTAATATCAGGTAATTTAGACCCCTGTAGTAGGATAAGGGAGTCATTGAAGATTTTTTTCCCTGGGGAGGAGCACATTAAAAGCAGTAATTTACAGAAATACTACTTACAACATGTCTGATAGCTTTTTGTCCTGAAGGGATGTGCAGAGTGAATTGGAAGATTTTTTAGTCTGAGAGATAATTCAAAGCTAAATGTTGTTCTTAGATTTGAAAGTTTCACTTAGCCCAGATTTTCTGGAAAAAAAAAATATATATATATATAAATATACCCTAAACTATTCACTATTTCACACTTGTTCTTATTTATATCTTGCAGTTTTATTTTATCTGAAGGACAAAATAATGCATATCTTTTTTTAAGTTAGCAATATATAAGTAAGTAGAAGCTAAAAATAAATGGAAATGGAATACATTTTGGTTGCTTTCTAAGAACATGCTGTCACATCCTAACATAAATCCATGAAACACTGGACAACATGTGTAATCAAGGGACTTTACAATAATATATGGGAAACACTTAAAAAAATTAGGATTATTTTGTGAGTAAAAGAATATGCATTCGATGAGTTACAGATGGCTCTGTGGTTTGCATTACCTGCTGGGAATTTGGAAAAAAAACAAAATCTGGAAAAAGAACTGATAAAGGGTTGCGTTTTAGGGTTTCGTGTGACCATGAAACATACGAGAGAACATATCCAGGAAGCAATTCCAAGTTATCAGAGACAATTCTAGTGAAACCCTTGGGAGTCATCAGCAGAGTGAAAAGGGGAGTGTGTAGAAACATTAAAATAGATCAGATCTTCAAAAGAGAAGAGACATTTAACAGAAAGCACAGGTGGTTATGATATATTACTATATTACATTGCATAACACTGATAACGACTATGAAAGAATAAGTGATACATATTTTACTTCACAAACAAATAAAAAGCTTTTAGAGAATGTTCATGGCATGTCTAAACTAACACTTTAAATAATAGTGGCACAGTGAGGGTGCATTGAAAGAGACCCCCCCCCCACCAGTTACTACTAGTTGGAATGTAAACTCCAATATACCTTCTGTTGGAAGTTTAACAATAAATATCATGGGTCTCATAAATTTTCATATCTTTTAACACAGTAATAACATTCTATTAATTTTCCCAAGAATTGAACACACACACACACAAATTTATTTGTACCAATATTCATTGTAGCTTTATTTATAAGACTAAAACATAAAAGTAGTATAAATGTTCAAAAATATCAGATAAATTTATGCATGCTACCTCACATCTATGTGATAGAGTAATATGCAGCCTTTACAATCATGTTTAATAAATACGAGAACATAGAAATGAGAACATATTATAAAATGAAAGGCAATATTAAGAGAAAACAAACTGTTTTGCCAAAGTGCCATTTCAAGAGAAGTGAAAGGTTTATAGACTACTTGTTGTTAATTTAAAAAATTGCTTTATTACATCTCATAGCAAACATTTTTAAAATTACTGTAGCTTAGATTACTTTATTCAGTACATAAAAGTCAATGAGAAAATGGCACCATATTCTAACTACTCTCAGGGTGTTAAAAACTGGAATTTTTTTTTTCAAATAGCTCCTCAGGGGCTCTTTTCTCAATGTGCAATTTGTTCAGTGTTTGAGAGTTCGCTAATTTCATGTATCAATTTGTGACATAAGACATCTAGAAAAATGTGGATGCGGATGCGGGAACAAAGGGTCAAAGAGATATAATCCCTTGCCCCGAATCACATGGGGATTTAGTAGTAGATCTAGCTGACTCTTGAATTATCATCCACTTTTGAATCTTAGGTATTAAGAACATATTATTTTTAATAATATGTTTATTTTGCATAAATGGTTATTCATTACCAATGGAAACATTATGTAGAATGAACCTAATTTTATTAAAAATGTCCCAAAAAACAATAGGATATCTGAATGTACTATTACGTAAAAAAGCATGTTGATCGACAGAAATATCTCCTTGCTTCATTAAAGGTGGAAAAAATGTCCAAAATATATGCACATACTACCGACCTCCATGTCTTTAAGTAGCACTATCCACCGAATTTTTAAACATCAAATCTAGGGGTTGTCCATCATCTCTCCCTTTTGTCTGGTCCCTATAGCCAGCTGATCAGTAATTTCTTCCCAAAACTCATCCTAAGCTAGTCCATTTTTAACCTTTCCCATTACTACAAATGAAATAACCTTCTTTTTTGTTTCTGAACTATTAAGATCAATTTCTAACATCCTTTTATTTATTCTGGCCTCTGATCATCTCTTTTCAGCTAACATGGTCTTTTAAAGCATAAATCAGATTCTGGAACTCCCTTTTTAAAGATCCTCCCATGACCCCCATCACATATCCAGACATATTACCCTGGTTTATGCCCAAATGTATTACTCTGTTTTGTAAAGAAAGGCTTCATTGGTCCTTCCCCCCTCTGTGTGTCTAAATTCAATTCTCTGTCTCACTTTGCTCCACCCATACTTAAGTTCTCTCTGCCCTGTATTTTGCCAAAGTAGTTTCTGCCTCATGGCCTGCACTGATTATGAACATGGAAGATCTTCCCCTTGATCTTTACAAGGTTGACTCCTCTGTCTACTTCCTGTTAGGGAAACTCTATTTTTTTTTCGTTTTATTTATTTATTTTTGAGAGAGATAGAGATCACAAGTGGGTGAAGGACAGAGGGAGGGAGAGAGAGAGAATCCCAAGCAGCCTCTGCACTGTCACCACAGAGCCCCACGTGGAACTTGATCCCATGAACTGTGAAATCATGAACTGAGCTGAAACCAAGAGTCGGATGCTCAACTGCTTGAACTATTCAGACACCCCAGGGAAAGCTCTCTTAAATGTCACCTTTTTAAAGTCTGCTTTCCTTACCCACCCAATCTATAGTAATTTCCCATTCACTCCCCATAACCTCATTTAACATTATTATGATATTTTGGTGCATTTTTATGTATTTAGGCATTTATTATCTGTCTCTCCTAACTGGGAGTTCTTTTATAAGGACCTGTCTGCCTTCTTTACTATTGTGTGTTCAACCATAGATTATACCTCTGAAGCAATTTAACATATACTATTGTGATAATCAGAGTCCTCTGAAAAGCAGGATCATAAGGAGAAAAGGGAAAGAAGGAAGGAAGAAATGAAAGAAGGAAGGAAGGGAGGGAGGGAGGAAGGAAGGGACAGACCTAAAGAAGGAGGGATGTAGGGAGGGAGGGAGGGAGAGAGGAGAAAAAAAGGGAGATAGGGTGGGGAGAAATATCCTAGCTGCAGTATACTTCTAAAGAACATTCAGGAAGGCCATTGGAAAGTCCTTGAGCCAAAGATGCCCAACAGAGGGGTCATGATTCCCAGGAATTGGCCTGCCTTAGCATTTCTGCCATGCTTAATCATCAGCTGAGAGCTGCCAGAGGCAAGTGCAACCTCAGCACCAATGAGATGATGAATTTAAGAGCACAGGTGCTGGGCTGCCTGGGGAATTTTCTCCCTGAAGCTGGAAATCTGAAAAGTGCATTCTCATGGCCAATACAGAGGTATAAGGGCTAAAAGTCTTTATTCTTTCATACAGATGATTCCATACAATACATATGTGCATGGTGGAGTGGGGTGGGTGAAGGGGATATATATTCACTTACACACATGTGTATGCACACACACATTAATACAAATATACCTTTTTAGAAAAATTATTCAACAAATATAATGAAACAAATAGAATGAAATAACTAAAAGCATGTTAAAATGGTTATATTGGAATTGGCAGTAATCTTTATTTCCTACTCTCTTTTGCCCTCTAATTGTAACCTCCTTTTCAAAAAATATGTATTCTCCCATTACAAAGAGGAAAAGACTAATTAAATGAATAAGAAACAACATGATAAGTAAAGAAATATAAGAAGTAAGTCATTTTTTCTCCATCCATATAAATTTTTTTCACCCCCATATAAAATTCTAGGACCTTGAACTTAGGAAGCTCCTAAAAAATCCAGATAATATGTAACATTTTTTATTTAGATATTGAACAAAAGAAGTTTAGCTGAATTTTGTCCATGGAATAAGAAAAAGGTAATGGTAAATAAAACAAATAAGTAAATATAAAGCACTGTGTTCTATCCTTTAAGAAGGGTGATTAGAATCCTGATAAAGGAGTACAATAGATGAACATATGAGAATGGAAGGGAAAATAAGATAAAAACAGAGAGAGAAACAAACCATAAAAGACTCTTAAATACAGAGAACAACTGAGGGTTGTTGGAGGGGAGGTATGTAGGGGGATGGGCTAAAGGGGTGAACGACATTAGGGAAGACACTTGTTGGGATGAACATGGATGTTATGTGTAAGCAATGAATCAGTGGGTTTTACTCCTGAAACCAATACAACACTGTATGTTAACTAACTGGAATTTAAAGACATTAAATAGGGGGAAAAAATAAAAGAATCCGGAGAAAGGAGTACAAAGATTAATGTCAATGACAATAAAATTAAAAGGCAATATACTTGCCTGGCTCTTAATACCTATGAGTATTGTCTTCAGTATATCAATTACAACTTTTCATAATTAGGATTGCCAAATTTGGTACATAAAATATAATAAAATATACTGTGTTTGTTTGTGAGGGGTGGCTGCCAAAACAAAAAAGTACCACAACAAAATTTATTTGCTCACAGTTCTAGAGTTACGTGTCTACCACCAGGTCATGAGGGCTGGAGTTCTTCGAAGGCCCTTTCTCCCTGGCTTGTAGTGTGTGTCTTCTTGTGTTTTCACCCTATCTTCTTTCTGGACATGTCTATGTCTCAGTTTCCTGTTATAAAAACACCGGTCTTATTGGCCCAACCTAATGACCTCATTTTCACTTCATAACTTAAAAAAATATATATATTAATCTTTATTTGTGAGAGAGAGAGAGACAGAGTGCTAGTGGGGGAAGAACAGAGAGAAAGAGAGAGAGAGAGAGAGAGAGAGAGAGAGAGAATCTAAAGCAGGCTCCACGCTCTGAGCTGTCAGCACAAAGCCCAATGTGGGACTGGAACTCACAAACAGCAAGTTCATGACCTGAGCCAAAGTCAGAGGCTTAACTGACTGAGCCACCCAGGCATCCCGAATTACCTTTTTAAAGACCCTATCTCCAAATACGGTCTCATTAAGAGGTACTGGATGTTAGGACTTTAATATATGAATTTTGAGGGTACCCAATTCAACCCATAATATAGACTAAGCAATTACCCATTGAATATCTGAAATTCAAATTTAATTGGGTGTATGGTATTTTTTCAGGAAATCCTATTGAAATGCCAAAGTTGTTCATCTAACTTACAGTTTCATAAATTTTCATGTATGTTTCTATAATTTTAGGATGTATTTTTCTCATAGGTGCTTTTAAAAGCCATAGAACAATTATTTTATTTGAAATATATATTTTATTTATATTGGTAACAAGAGATTCTTTTGATTTAAAAATGAATGCCTACTAATTTGACAGCAAATACTTAAGCCAGTATCTTTTTCTTCTTTAAAGGTTAATCACATGTAAACTAGATCAAATAATACCACACTTAATTCACCTTTTGCATGCTCTTCCATTGATTAAAACAAGAGACTCTCTTGGAATACTTTAATATCTAATCACCAAAGAATCCAGTCTAATGGTGTTAGCATCACCTACTTTAATTATCTGAGTTTGTAAAATTGAAAAGCTTTGGTATTATATTTAAATAATAATCTGAACAAAACAAAATTTCTGCTAAAAATACTTTTTCTATATTTAGTAAATTAACAGCTCTGAGTTTTCTTCACAATTCTGGTTTGCCTGCCTAATCTCAGCTAAGGTTTACTTATACTTAGGCATAAAATATAATTCTGGAGGCAAGAAATATTAACTTCATCTGAGCTGCAGATGCTAACATTACTTTTTTACCCTGACCTATTTTCTTAAAAATAAGATTTCTTAAAAATAAAAAATAAAAAAATATATAATTTATTTTATATTTTAAATACTCATGTATTGCCAATAATGTTGATATTAGCATACTAGGATTTTGTAGACACTACACCAAGAGTTAATATCATTGTATTTTGCCTTCATTCCAGATATATTATTAATTAAAACTGTTTACAGGCAATCAAATAGCAGTTATAAAAAATGGAATCAAAACAATTGTGAAAAACACATATTAAAAAAATAAACACATATTAAAAAAATAAAAAGAACTGTGTGTGATAAACAGTTCATCAAACCTAAATTTTCAGCAGCAATAAAAGGAGCACCAGGGTTGGAAGGAGAGTCTGGAGTTCTCTTCTCAACATTGACACTTACTAGCAAACTTGGGCAAAGACTTAGACCCTCTTATACATGGGTACCTCACTTTCCCAAATGGATATAATCGTTTCCATTATGAATTTTATCTAAGAACAAAATAAAACACAGTATTAGGTAGTTTAAGGCTCTTATGGCTGTAGTTATTTGTACTACCTATGGAGAAAGATATTCAGTCTATACTGATAGAATTATTTGTTTATAATTTTAATTGTCCACAATCTTCACTTGAATCTACAATTTTAGTATAATATTAAGATATTATATTTAATAATATTATCTCAGGAACTGGTAATTATTGATTTTAAGATTTGGCAAGGTAAGATTCAATGCTGTGTTTTGTTTTCTTTTGTTTTTTTTTAAGTTTATTTATTTTATTTTGAGAGAGAGCATAAGCAGGGGAGAGACAGGGAGAGAGGGAAAGAGAGAATCCCAAACAGATTCTGAGCTGCCAGTGCAGAACTCTACACAGAACTCAATGCCATGAACCATGAGATCATGACCTGAGCCAAAATCGACAGTCAGCCACTCAACCGACTGAGCCACCCAGGTGCCCAGCTATGGGTATTTTTTTTAATAACACATTTAAAACATGTAAATAATCCTTGGGATTTCTGTGTGTTTTTTTTTTCTTTTTTTTATCTAAATGTACCTATCATTTATTTTCCAGAGGGGTGCTTTATTTAATGTCACATTAGAAAATATGACACTTAAGTAAAATTCTTTTTATAAAAGAGGGACACATAGAACTAGAGGAAGTAGAATCATAATGGAATGAAATACAATAATGTACCTCTATGTACTCTGCATTGATCGAGCTCTAATTATGTATCAGATAGTATAGTAGGTGTTCTATGCAGTTTTCTCATTAAAGCACCAGAAAATCCAGGCAGTAGTTGTTAATTCTTCAATTTGTTGATAAATAAACAGGTTTTTGGCCAATCCTTTTCCCAAAGACAAAAGCTGGAACTGGGAGTAAGTTATTTAACTATATTTTCCAAATCACTTACAATAAATAGTCTGTCGAGCTAATAAGTGTAGATAGTACTTGATGCTTTATCTAAGACAGTTTTTCTTAATGTTATAAAAGCAAGTCAGTGACTTATTTTTTCCCAAATTTTTAGCAACTTGAGTAGGAAGCAGTTATATAAGTGAATAAGTTGTATTAAGGACTTATTTGCTGGAGATCCATTGACAAGAGGCAAATTCAAGGCAGATTCAGAGTAAACACCACTGATTTAGTAGTCTAGAGTAGCACCTCTCTAGATGTTGTTGAAGCTACACAAAAACGAGCTCCATAGAATTACACCCACTTTGCAGATTCCACGTGTTATAAACCCATCTGTTACAAGCCCAGAGATACTTTCATGGAAGACTTTCAAGTGTGTAGGGATAAGTTTTTCTTATTTCTATAACCTAAAAAATGCCTAGTTATCATTTGTATTATTCTCTTAGGGATGCAATTATAGAATACCACAGACTAGATGATTTAATAAATGTTTATTGAATTCATATTTTCACAGGTCTGGATGCTGGAAGTCCATGACCAATGGAGATGCTAATGGTGTTGATTTCTGGTGAGACCTCTCTTGTTGGATTGCAGATTTCTGCCTTCTCACTGTGTCCTCACATGGCCTTTCTTCTGTGCCCAGGGAGAAAGAAAAACTTCTCTCCTGTCCCTTCTTCTTCTTATAAAGACAGTAGCCCTGGGTAGTAGATCAGGGATCTATCCTTATGGCCTCATTAATTATTTCTTTAAAGACCATATCTCCAGCTATAGTCACACAGGGGGGTTAAAGAAGCAACATAGGCAATTGGGAACGGGGAATGACTCACTTCAGTCTGTAACAGCATTTAATTGTAATCTTCCATTTACTAATTAACGTTTATTCATCCCCATTGTTTTATTCTTTAGTAACAGAAGGATAACATTCCCATTGAAAATAACTGGCTCCTTAACAAAGGTTGATGATTTAAGTATGGATAGGGGCATAGGGAGGGAGGAGCAAACGATAATTGCAATTGCTCTAATGGGGTTTCGGTATACACGAAAATGTTCCTGAATAGCAATAAATATCAAACTAGAAAGATGAAGAATAACTGTAGCTTTTGATATAGCATTTAGAGGTTATCTATGGAAAAGGAAAGCACTTTTTGAAATGTCAAAATATGCACAGAACATCTACACTGATGTGTTCTGCTGACAATGAAATAAACTTACATTCCCTTTAACTATTCAACAAGAAAGGTAACTAATCCTTCATTCAGAAGCTCATTATGCATTGTCATGAAATAGATAATACAATTTCCACAACCCTCTTTTGATTTCATGTCAAACAAATTCTCTCAAAGCCATTTAATAAACAAACAGACAGAAAAAGCAAACCTGAAGCCTCAATTTGTGTAATCGATTACTTTGAGTCATCTATTATCCTTCCCTCCAAACAGATGTATATTTGTATCCAACTGAAGAAAGTTTCCTAACTGAGATTTGGATAAATTACATATTAGGAAAGAAATTAAGGCAGTAGACTTCTTCAACATTTAAAATAAAAATTAAGAACATATTAAATTATCCCTCATATTGAGAATAAAAAATAAACTGAATTATATTAGGTTAAATTAATAAAATTTGGTAATTTCTTGAAAAGACATCGACTCTCTGGGTCTCCATATAAATGTCGGGTTTTTTGAAAACTTTTCTAGTGCATTATCTAATCCAGTCCTTTTTAAAAATCTTTTTAACGTCTTATTCCATTTTATGAGAGACAGAGCATGGGCAGGGGAGGGGCAGAGAGAGAGGGAGACACAGAAGCCAAAGCAAGTTCCAGCCTCTGAGTTGTCAGCACAGAACCCTATGCAAGGCTCTAACGAACAAACACAAGATTATGGCCTGAGACAAAGTCAGATGCTCAACTTTGAGCCACCCAGGTGCCCCTCTCTAATCAAGTTCCATAAAGTCCTCTTGAGACCTTAATTTTACTTTATACCTCTCTCTGACTGCAATGTCCTTTCACATGCAGCTAATTTCTAGAAGGCAAACTGACTTCTCTTCAAGTTTGAGCTCAAGAGTGTCTCTTCTTTGAAGAGTTCTTGAACCCTCTAACCCTTGTGCTTTGACAATGCCATTTTTCTTAAGAACTTATGGCATCCCTCTACTTCCATATCTATCTACTGTACAACCCTCCAGCAAAGACTCATATCCCATTCATCTTTATTTCTCTCCTGCCTAGAATAGGCTTTAGTTCAAAGTAAGAATTTAATATATGTTTCTAAAAGCACAGTCTACCAAATGAGAGTACCGGCTTTTTATCAGAGGGAATTGCCCTTGAATTTCAGTCTTTGCCAGTTACTGAACTTGTTGTTCTGAGCAAGTTACTTGAAGTCTCAACGTTTTCGTTTGCCTGTTTGGATACTGGGGGGAACTATACTACTTATATATTGTGTTATTGTTTAAGTAAATAAAGTTACGGAGAGATAAAGAGATAGGGAGAAAAAGAGGAAGAGGTAAAAAGAAAGAAAGAGAATAAGGACAAGCTTAACATGAACTGGCACATATGCTAATAATACTTCTTTCTAGTACTGTTATTATTTCTCTAAAAAGAAAACTTATATAACTTATGGTCCATTTGCTACTATTATTTCAATAAAAAATGGAAACTTTTTTTAATGGATATATGAATTGCGGATACATAGTTAAGTCTATCTCTCATTGTATTTGCTTTTATGTCATTAAGGACCTTATGTTTCAGAAGGGCCAATGATAAAAATGAAATACAACCATGATTTTCATTAATTTCATTTATGCAACTGAATACCAAATTCTTTTCTCTGAAGACGTTTGGAAATAAATTCAATTATATAAGTTGTGAAACTTTCCCAATATTTTATAAACATGTATGCGACTGATTGTCTCATGTGTGATCTTAAGACTAGATAGATCTCCCTCTACCACACTTATCTTATTAGTTATCATAATTGTAATTAATGGATTGTATGATTATATAGTCAATTTCTACTTTTTCTATCAAATAGAAGTTCTGTAATGGCATAGAACATATCAATCTTGTTCATTAGTGTTTCCATGCTACCTCTTTGATTTTAAGAGACACAGTTATTCAAAAAATGTTTTGAGAATGAGAAGAAAAAGAAGAAATAAAACTTGAAATACTGATGAACAACATTTAGTGTATCACAAAGTCTTTCAAAAATATTATTTCATCTGTCACTGCATTTCTCACCATAAAATGGAAACTTCCTCCTAATCTTATAGTCAGACTAAAGGATTTACTTCTCTAAGGAACAAAGTCAAAATCTCTACAGTAGTAAGAAGAGTGAAAGGGATGATTTTTAAATTTTGCTAAATGATGAGGTAAAGAGAAGGAAAAATAAAGAACCAACTGATCAGCCAAAAAGCCGGTCTTACCCAGTGTATGAGTAGAGTTGGAGATAATAGAAACAGAGGAGTGATGAGATAATTATGCAAGAGTCTATGATTTAGCTGCATCTGGCCCTAACCCCCACAGTGGTTAGGCATTTTGCAAAATATAGGGTGATGAGCACCAACTTTAATAACAACAACAAAATATTATTCTAATTAACTTGTAACAATCAGGTTTGTTCAAACATGAATGGAGCTCTCTGATAGTCAAGGTGTTCACCTAGGTTGAGCATCTATTTGACAAAAAACTTTTTTGAAGAACTCAAACATTGGTTTCCTGTTAATCAGGAACTTTTTTGATATAAAGTTTTCATTCTTGAGAGAGCATAAATCTCAGGAAACCTCTGAGCGTATAGTAGTGTAATGAAAGAAATATCAATGGTTCTAACTAACTATTCCTTTGTGTTAATTAAAGATAATAGAAGTAGCAGCAGATTTTAGAGTCTGGAAAGCAAAGAGATTTTAACGCATGTCCTCATGCTGTGCCACCCAGTAAAAAGTCATCACAATAATGTAAACCCATCATTAATTTATTAGTGATTAATTATTAGAAGTTGTCTAGAAAGAACTGCATTTTGCTATTTGTATTAAGTTGTTCAATTTAGTATTTTTTTCATCTCATAACTACACAAAATGAGTTCTTCTTATTATTTTTAGAAGTCTTATTACACTTATGATTTCATGCAAAGATGATATGCAAAATTAAGTTGCTGATGTACTACCTCAAACGTTACCAGAAATGGAGTCAACTACAAAAATTATAGTCACAAGAATCTTAGAAAAAATAAATATCTCCTAAAATTTTAAAGTCTAGTAGATTTATCTTAGCATGGAAATTTTCTAAACAATTGTAAATAGTCTGTATGATAATGATATTTAACAAAACAAAATTTTATTATCATGCTACCCCAAATTGAGCATAACGTTAATCTGTAGTAGATGAAGTTGAGTATCAGTGGAGTAGAAACAGACATTTTGGAAGATTTAGTTTTCTGTTTGCTTTTTATTCAATCCAGGTTTACATAACTTTTTAATTGTTTTTATTATTTTAGTAGGCTAATAGATTTCAGAGGCTTAGTTCCTCTTCTTTTCCTCAAGAGAGCATTGAAGTTTGTTTCAGGAGGCAGTTTAATTACTGACTAGTCATCTTGAACATAGGTAGGCTTCTTTTTTTTTTTATTTTGTTAAGGCAGATTTGTGGAAAGACCAAGGTATTTAATGATCCTATAATTTGGCAATACTCAGAATACAAACTATTTTCCCTATGAATCCGTTTAGATTTTCTTTTAGGCTTCCTTAGAATGGGTCTTGAGCAGGACTTATTCTAGAGTATAGATATTCCTCCAAAGTTTTGTTCTTTCTGGAATGCTAGCTGGAATTCTTGGTACCAGTGGGGGTCCCCTCATTCTGACCGGGCCAGAATTCCAACATCTCCAAGAATTTCTTGATCTTTAGTACATCTGTCCTACTCTTGATTCTATGAGGACTGCATCCTGGTAAATTTCATATTGTCTTATTCCGAATCCATTCAGCTCAGTCCATATCCAAATTCTTGCAGAAAAACCCCAATCATAATCCACATTAACCTGCTTTCTCCTCTCCAGTCCCATGCTCCAAAGATTCTATCGGCAACCCAATCTCCGGGGGTATGTCTCTTTTTCTTAGCAGGACATCTGTGGAATACTTCCCTGTGTCATAGACAGGAAATTATCCATCGATAGAGATGTGGAGCAAATAGGGAACTCCTAATGTAAATTTCCCTTTTCTCCAATTTGGGAAACACTTGTCTTATACATTTTGTTCAATGTAACAGTTTTTAATTGTAGGGGTACTAGTAGAGAACCCATCATACTTCATTGCGATAATGTTTAATATCATTTTTAGTAACATTTCTAGACTCCGTGAACTAATGAATCCACAGTGTGTGCAATACAGCCTCATCTTAACATATGTGGATAAATTTAGCGTAACTCACAATTAAAGTCAGTCTCTCCTCAAGGTTAATTCCCATGACTCCTCAAATACTTTGCAATCCAAATATACCAATTAGTGACTCTCGAAAGGATCAACCATACTGTAATCCTCATATCTTTTAGTAATATTTGATTTCTGTAAAGTATCACCTAATCTATTTTCTTCCATATAAAATAATCACATATTTACATTTCAACTGGTATTTGTTGTTATTAAAATAATTAAATGAGGGGCGCCTGGGTGGCGCAGTCGGTTAAGCGTCCGACTTCAGCCAGGTCACGATCTCGCGGTCCGTGAGTTCGAGCCCCGCGTCGGGCTCTGGGCTGATGGCTCAGAGCCTGGAGCCTGTTTCCGATTCTGTGTCTCCCTCTCTCTCTGCCCCTCGCCCGTTCATGCTCTGTCTCTCTCTGTCCCAAAAAAATAAATAAAAACGTTGAAAAAAAATAATTAAATGATAATTCTATTTCAGCATTAAATTTAATTAAACTGTAATTAGTTCTGTTTACTAAAACCATGCAATTCAACATAATTATTTTGCCCTGAGAATTTTCCTTCCTTCATTCAAACTACTTAAATATAATAAAAAGAAGGGTATGACTTACATCTGCCATAATGCAGAAGGATTAGTTATGCAGCAAGTTCCAATAAGGGTATGGAATAAGGTCATGATAGTTGCTTCCTAATGACACATGTGGGCAGTGGAATTCCTGGATAATTTTCCACCAGGTATACCAAGTAGCCAATTTATTATGTCTATGAGTGTTTAAATACAAGCATGAGTCATATTTGGTCAGAACAGGAAGCTCCAAAGAATAGCTGATTCCCAAGGGTTAAAACTGTGAAGGATATATCAGATAATTATAGTCATCATATTACACAAATAAAAATAAAATGATCTATTGTGCAAAATCTTACTTACCACATCTAGTCTCTTTTGATCTTCAAGGAGAACATCCCCTTAAAGTGGGAGAGGTGGTGATTGAGCCATAATATGGACCAGTCCATGTTGTCTATTCATGTATCCAGAAAATATTTTGGATAACCCACTGATTTAGACAGAGAAGTTCCTATGGAAGTGAGCTTAATGAGACATAATTCCTGTCTATGTTGTCAAGAAAGATAGCATAGATAAGAGCATGGACACTGAAGCCAAAATCTTGTGGAGTTGGGAAAGTTAGAGAGTACATCTCAGAGAAAGTGGCACTGTAACCCTAGACAATATATTCCAGAAATACATTGGGAAACCACAATTCCTTCAATATTACATGTGTTGATGTTGTGAGGATCAGGAGTAAATAGACTATGACTTTTCCCAGCAGAATGTTTAAAAAAAAGAAAGAGAATTCTGTCAAAGAAAATATTATAGTTTTGGGCCAGTGTTGGAAAAAAAAATTATTTTTCTCCACCCTTCTTGGTTCTTCAGCTGGCCTGATAATCAAATTGACATAAAACAGATAAACACAAGAAAAACAAATTTAATTTGATATGTATAGGAATCTCACGTACATAACACGTTCAAAGAAAGAAAAGTAAAATGAGATATATACGCCATCCTGAGCTAAGAAATGGGTAACAGACCTGGAGTTTCAAAGGGGAGAGGGACCTTCACAGAACAACAAGGAGAGCAGATGTTTGGTAATTAGATGTTTACTTCAGATAAATTTTTATATCTGATAATAACACATATTCTGAGGGAAAAAAATTTAGATTTTGTTTTTCTAGGTGGTTAAGGAAGGAGAAAAATCTCTCTTGAGCCCAATTGCCTTCAGCTCAAAATAGTCCACGTGCCAAAGTGACACATTCTGGGGAGACTTGCTCTGAACTCCTTTACCAAAGTAGTGTTTATTTTGGAATTATAAAATATATTATAGTGAAATGGAATCCAAGTTTCAAAACAGCCAGTCCCTTGGGGATGGGTTGGGGGATATGGAAAGAAAAAGGGCAGGGCCAGAGTAACAAACAGAGAGATAACACAATATATATCCAGTACTTTTAGCTTTTACGTTTGTGATATAAATTGTGGCCAAATAACTTGTAGCATTCTCTAAATTTAAAATAATCATTTAAAAAGATATATGTTCGGGTGCCTGGGTGGCTCAGTTGGTTAAGTGTCAGCTCAGGTTATGGTCTCACAGTTAGTGAGTTTGAGCTCTGCATGGGACTCTGTGCTGACAGCTCAGAGCCTGGAGCCTGCTTCAAATTCTGTGTCCCTCTCTCTCTGCTCCTCCCCCGCTCATGCTCTGTCTCTCTCTCCTTCAAAAGTAAATAAAAACAGAAAAAAATTAAATTAAAAAAATGTTATAATAATTTAATTTAGATAAACATATCTTTATATTCTCATAACTACAGTTTCTAGAAAAACATAATTTGATTAATTAATTAGCATGTTAATTAATTCAGTAGATAATAAAGTAGTAAGATTTTCCATAAAAGAATCTGTAAACACAACACGAAGATTTCATAATATTTCTAAAATTTATCAAATTCGTATTCATGAAGCTTACTTCTCAACAACCAAGTTCAGGACTCATCAGTCAGCATTCTGATGGGACCTTCAGCAAACTAAGATAAACTCATAGACAATTTTTTTATTATTATGGAGTGATGTTTTACTTGCGATAATAAAGCTTAGTGCAAAGAAATCCTGCTTTAAATGACAAAGAACTCCCAAAGAAAGAATGTGTGAATATATACTATGAACTATTACATAGAAGTCAAAATTCTGATTGGATAACTTTGGAGTCAATTTTGTAAAAAAAAAAAATTAAATTTCAGTCTTTGGTAACTGGGAGGATAGAAAAGAAGGAGAGGGGGTAAAAGAAAGGGAGGAAAGGAGGGGAAAAAAAGAGCCAAATATGACAACAAAACAAAAATAATAAAACAAATAAGTAAAAAATAAAGAGGAGTACGGCTTTTTTCAGGATTTAAAGCTTTCAGAAATATCCTTTTATCCTTTAGAATGCAAGGCATTTAGAAAGGTAGATGGTCTGGGATCAATGGAATTTGATATAGTCTAGGTCTCATGTGGCTAAAACTACTCCAAGGGAATATGTAACACAATTTCACTGTTTCAGTGTTGAGAATTAGTTTTTCCACTAAAGGAAAATTGTATGGTATCTCAGAGACATGAAATGTCCAGGGTAAGCAATCAAGACAGTCTCTTTCTTTATATTTAGAATGACAATGTTAGAAAGAATATGCATCCCAGTTGAAAAGAATAAAAGAAAGACACTTTCATGTTTATATTTACTAAACTTCCCTCTTAGTTATATATCATTTATTAATAAGTTTAAACTAATACTGTTAAAAATTACACTTCCTTGTATGTCAGAACTTATCTAATTACATACAATTTGTGCAGTTTTTAATGTATCAGTTGTACCTCAATAAGACAATAAAAACAATAATTTAAACTTAGTTGTTTCAATATGAACACTATACTTTTGTTATGAAGAAATCACTGAGAAAGCATGCAAATCTGCTTCTCAGCTGGTCGTGGCTCAAAGGAGGAAAAAAAATAGCTTGGGCGTTGGGGCCTTAACCAAAGCTTGTTCTTGGTACTGTCCATGCAGGCAAAAGTCTTTAGATGAAATAAATGCTTCCCTGAATGTTGATGTTATAAACTGTAAAAGTGGCTGATGTCAGTCATCAAACAGGACAACAAAGGTCAAATCTGGTTTGTCAGTTTGTCCACTTAATGCTCTTGGGAAATTAAAGGATTTACATCTCATATAAAATCCAATAACATTTTAGAAGCATTTTTGTCATTTTCCAGGTGAGAAAAATTATTTTAAATACTCAAGGACAAGTAGCTACAATCATCTTTTAGGATCATTAACTTTTTCTTCCTATAGTGCTAAATGTACTTTATCCTTCCTCAATGCATCCTTAATGCTACTACCAAGGAAAGAAATTTGATGATAAATAAGCTCCAGGCTAAGAATTCGACACTATCATTTAATGTTTTGCTTGAATTGAAGCACTCCCCACTATTCACATAGTAAATGCTTATCCTCTACAGACCAGTTCAAGTTTAATCCTCATTCCATGTTCACTGGGTTTCAAAGGATTCTATGAATGCTTTGGGAGATTTTGCATATTTGATTTGGTGTTTTAATAATTCGAAATAAATCATTTATTTTATATTTCAGTTGATGTATTTTGACTATTTTCCAGTACTAATAATAACACTCAAATACACATAAGAAGAAAAAGATTCATTGGAAAGATAGTTGAATGGAATATAGTATATTACAATTATGCACTATATACAGTCAAATGTACACATATATGCACATACAGAAGCTTAAAATATCAACTGAAAACAGTAAAATATAAATTATATATGGTTATATATATGGCTTGTATATATATACATATATATGTTTTCATATATATAAACATACAAATATATACTACTATAAATTTAATATATATTATACATATAGTGTAAACCTATATGTATTATATTATAATTTTATATTATATGTATTATATGTTCAGCTCTGTTCCAAGTATCATTTTCTGTTAACTTTACATCACATTAGAAATGAAATAAATCATATATTTTATATTTTCAAATTAGGGGTGTCATTTTTATATACACATTCAATCTGAATGTAAAAATATTCCATTTTGAAAAAAATGAATGATAGACTGTGTACTTTCCACCTATCTGCGGTAGAGACAGATGTAATGAAAACGAACTAATGGCCTGAATGATTACAATGCATTTATGTGGATCACATTTTTTTAAATTTCTCTTAAAGATTGAGTTTGTCTTCAGTTTTATTTTTCCTTAAGATGGGCCAACTTTCTAGATACTCCTCCAGTGTCTTGCAATATACTATATAAGAAATAGAACATCACAAATATTGAATCATGAGTTGTAGATATGAAACAAATATGTGTCAATTACATCTCAATTAAAAGGAGAAATAGAACATTTTTTTCCAGATATCCATGGCTATTGTCATGATTATGTCTGAATTTACATGCATTGGCATCAGCATTTAGGGCATTATTAACATTGACATATAATAATAGATAAAACATCATTAACTGAATTGTATTGGCAGATGTGGTAGCGAGGTAGAATAATGGCTTTCCCAGAATGCCTGCCTAAAATGTGTAAGTATCTTTTGTTACAAAGAAAGAATTGAGGTAGTAGTTGGAATTTATTTGGTTCATCAACCTTGAGAAGGAAAGAGCTTCCTGGATTGTCCTGGTAGGCTCAATGTAATCACAAGTGTCCTTTATAAGCACATGTGGGTACAGGTAGTCAGTGAGGTCCTCATAGAGGCTAAAAAGCCAAGAAAATGGACTCGCCCCTAGAGCCTCCAGAAAGGAATATAACCCTGCCAGAATCATTTAGCCTGGCAATGCTCACTTTGGATTTCTGACCTCCAGAATTGTAAAATAATGACTTAGTTCACTAAATTTGTGGTAATTTGGTACAGCAGAAATATAAAACTAATACAACAGGCATTACTCTATTGTGTAGGCTCCAAATTTTCTCCTGCTTTGAAGAAGTAAAATGGGAAAATCATAAGCCTTAAGGAAGTGTGGGAGTTTTCATCACTAATATTTGTGTGAAAAATGCATACCCAAAACAGTAAATGATGAGAAATGGTGATGTCATTAAATTTTTACCCTATCAGAAGTTTTCCCAGACTTTTTTTTTGAAAAATGATCATTTAACAGTAATTTATTTTACAATATAATTAATAGTAAAGTAAATGATAAATATATCTACCTTTCTTTTAAACCTGGAATCTGGTTCCATGTCCTCATTTTTATTTGGAGTTTTTTAAGCTCCAATGCAGGTGAATAAATTGCAAATATAAGCAACTTCTTAGATAAATTCACAAATTTCTATTTCTCTATCTAGGGGTATTTGTTCTCAAGTTGTAGAAAATATTACCATGGATTTCTTTTCTTGGCTTCCAGGTATGATTTCTTTGCCCATCTTCTAAATATGGAAAAGACGGCAACAAGAGAGGGGTCAACACATAGGTTCTACTTGGCAGTCACTGTCACAATGCACTAGATACAAATAACAAAGTGCTGAATGGACACCTGATGGGAGGATTGAAATTTGTTTAATTTTCTTCAGAGTAAATGTGGCAGAGTTCTTTATATTTTATTTTTTGATGTTATTGATTGTTTGGTATAACCCCCAAGAAACTGGTAGCTCAGTAAATTTGGCAGGTGTTCAGGGGAGCTTTTTGGTTGTTTGTTTAATAGAATACTTTTATTGAAGTATGGTGTGGATATAGGTAAGTGCACACCTCTTAAGAGTGCAGCTTAATTGTCAGAAACTAAAATACCTGTGTAACCAGCAAACAGCTCAAGGTACAGAGCCTTACTAGCACCCCAACTGCCTTCTACTTCTCCTTTCTGGTCTCTACCCCCAGTCAAATGGAATCGCCTTGTTTGACTTCTGAAACCATACACTGATATTGCCTGTTTCTGTTATAGTTTTTCTTTTACAGTAAAATCTTTTTTTTCTCTTTTTAATTTGGTCTGGCTTATTTTGCTTAATGTTGGTTCCACGTGATTTCTCTAAGAAGTTGCTTATAGTTGTAATTCACTCCTCTGCATTGCTATAAAGACTTTGAAATGTGTGATTGGAGCAAACTTCATTTCTCTATTCCACTGATAAACATGGAGTAGTTCTGAGTTTTCAGCAACTACAAACTGTTATAAATATTCTAATACAGAACCGTCAGTGAATATCTGTACTCGGTTTTAAGTATATCCCCAAATTTGGAATTGCTAATTCATAGGGTAAGCATTTATTTAGCATTAGTACTTTCACATAGTTTTCCAGAGTGCCTTGACAAATTCTCTTGCTTCTAGAAGTGAGATCAGAGTTCCAATTGCTCCCTATGATGATTTTGCCTTTAAAGTGTTATATTTTCTCATTCTTGTTCATCTGGTAGGTGTGCTACAGTATTGTGTTGAGGTTTTAGCATTCATTTCTTTGAGTGATGAAGCACATATTTAATAACTGTTCATATGTTCATGTATCTGTAATGATCAAACTGACCTGTTGTCCATTTTTAAACTTTCTTTTCTTATTTATTTATAAGAATTTTAAATATGCTGAGTCCTTTATTGATTACATGTAAGTATCTTTTCCCAAACAGTAGTTTTCTTTTTTACTCCATCAGTAATGTGTTTTTTTGATAAATGCAAATTTTTAATTTTTATGTGGCCCACTTTTTGTTCTCATTTTTCTTCATTCAGGTTAGTGGAGTGTTTTCTGTTTGTCTACCATTCAGGTTAAGCAAAGTTTTCCTATTCACAAAAAGTTATGACTATATTTTTGTTCATTTTAAGCATAATTGTTTTACAGCCTCAATATAATCTCACAGTATAAAGGTCCTTATTCTTTTTTTTTTTTTTTTTTTTTTTTAAATTTTTTTTTTTTCAACGTTTTATTTATTTTTGGGACAGAGAGAGACAGAGCATGAACAGGGGAGGGGCAGAGAGAGAGGGAGACACAGAATCGGAAACAGGCTCCAGGCTCTGAGCCATCAGCCCAGATCCTGACGCGGGGCTCGAACTCACGGACCGCGAGATCGTGACCTGGCTGAAGTCGGACGCTTAACCGACTGCGCCACCCAGGCGCCCCTAAAGGTCCTTATTCTTAATCACATCTGCAAAGTACCCTATGATATGTATTTAAACATTTGCACAGATTCCAAGGACTAGGATATACTTATAAGGGGGAAAGTAATCACTATGCCTACCACAATGGATAATTATACATAAATATCAAGTAATTATATATACATATATATCAAGTAATATCAAGTAACTATATATAATGTATAATATGCATACATAAGAATATAAATATTAAAAAATATATTAAATGAATTAAAGAGTTTCCTTTGGGGATCAGGACAGGAGACAGAGCTAGGATTCTGGGTTTTAAATTAAAAGCCCTTTGGAATGATTTTCCTTTTTATGGACAATAAAAATTTTAAGCACTAAATGAATCCCAGGAACCAGTTTTTATTTAAGTTCAATCCAGTTAAAAATGTTATGAATCTTTATCCACTAAATTACATACCATCGAGACATAAAATAAAACTTAGTAATATTATTAAACAAGCAACACTTAATATTTTCATATTTGAGAAAATGAATATTTATCATGGCATGGTATTTGTTGTATTTAAGAGGTTTATTATTACTATTTTAAATGACTATTTTAAAACTTCATTAGTTTTTATCTAATGTGGTGATATCTAGAGATATAAACCATAAACCAAATACACAAATGTTCATTGGGGTTCTCCAGAGTTAGTAATAAGGGTGTCTTGAGACTAAATATTTTCCTCTATCATTTTACAACATGTGACATCTTTGTCTTTACTTCTTCATTCACCAGGAGTCCAGAGTAAGCCCCATTCACTCAGTGCCAACCAAAATGCTCTTTTTATGAAGAGATTTCTTTCCTGTTGACCAACTTAGGAATTGGCAATATCTACTTTAATGGTTAACATAACCTTCTGCCAGATGCCAAAAGACAAAAAATACTCATGGAGGAAATGTCTTGAAAACCATTTCGAGGACTATATTTGAAATCCTGAAGCCAGTTATAACATTGGAATTTGTATCTACCGCTAGTGCTTTAACTTTGAGCATCAGTAGCAAGACAGGACCATTTCCTCTTGCCAATGGAAATCATTAACAGTTTTGGAGATTTATAAGACATCTGAGAAGAAAACAATATCATAGATTTCATACTTTTAACATGTTAGGCAATAATTATAGTTCTTTTTTATGATTTCATAACAAATGGAGTTTCAGTTCCTCATCCCCATGTCTCTACCCTTCAGTTTTCTCTAGTAGCCAAGACCCATCTTTACAACAGAAAACTCAATTGGGGGCGCCTGGGTGACTCAGTCAGTTGAGCATCCCACTCTTGATTTCAGCTCAGGTCAGGATCTGAGGGTCATGAGATCAAGCCCCATGCTGGGCTCTGTCCCAGCCTACTTAAGTTTTCTCTCTAAGAAAGAAAGAAAGAGAGAAAGAAAGAAAGAAAGAAAGAAGAAAGGAAGGAAGGAAGGAAGGAAGGAAGGAAGAAAGAAAGAAAGAAAGAAAGAAAGAAAGAAAGAAAGAGAAAGACAGGAAAAGAAAGGAAAGAAAAGAAAGAAAACTCAATTGGCCCTTCCTTTTGGCCAATACAACCGTACCTCTTTCAGAAATTTGGATGACGTCTGATGTACACTAATCTGTACACTAACCTGAGCCAGTTTATTAGAGTCTTTCATCAGTTATCAACAGAACTGCTTGCTGACTACATAAGCTTAAGTCCGGGTTACTGTTTATGGGCTCACACAACACCCAGCACTATTCTCGTCTTAGCACTTATCATAGCATGTTTTTTTGTTGTTGTTTGTTTGTTGTTGTTGTTGTTGTTGTTGTTTTTAATTTTTTTTTCAACGTTTATTTATTTTTGGGACAGAGAGAGACAGAACATGAACGGGAGAGGGGCAGAGAGAGAGGGAGACACAGAATCGGAAACAGGCTCCAGGCTCTGAGCCATCAGCCCAGAGCCTGATGCGGGGCTCGAACTCACGGACCGCGAGATCGTGACCTGGCTGAAGTCGGACGCTTAACCGACTGCGCCACCCAGGCGCCCCTTGTTGTTGTTTTTTTTTTTTTTTAAGAAACTGGTCTATATTTGAATTTGACTAACTTTTATACAAGTTATCCTGTCTGCCTTATTCATCACTGTATCCTCAGTATTTAACAATCCTTGGGAACACATTTTAGCATGATAGAGGGGATTTTAACTTCTTCTGTTTGTTTTAAAGTCCCGCATTTCAATGATATAGTGGCATTAGGAGAAAAGTAGGTAAATAATGAAAAAAATAAGTTATCACTCAGCTCTGTTTTATAAGCGTAAGTTATTTAAAATTATTGTGAAACAGTAATGTGCAATCCAATGTGCTTTTGATTCTCAAAAGTTAAGCAATTGAGTGAGAAAGAAGAACTTTTTTTTTCTAAAATAGAATTCTAAATATCAGGATTTCCTTATCATGAGCTAAATTTGGAACACTAAAGAGCTAGAGTTAATATCCATGAACTACTGGATCACAAATAATGCAGCAACTAAATAGAGCTGTTGTCCTGAAAACAGGGAAGAGATAAAACTCCTTTGGGATTGGAAACCTGGAGAAGATTAGTAAAACAGAACACAGAGTTTAGATGCTAGCACAGGCTCTGCTCTCATATTTCCCAACCACCATTAGGGCCAAAATATAGGCATGGTAGTGGATATGGCCTCTCTTGAAGTCAACTGCTAGTTTGGGGACCTGAAAGACTAGGGAACTTTTGAGCTACTCATCCTCTGGAAGTCTGGAAATGGATAAATACATGCAGAATGCCTGTGGCCAACACGGCTGCTATAAAGTAGAAATGGAGATGTTTAGTTGATGAGAGTCTGGTATAGATTTCCTGCATTCCAAATCTCCTTTAGCTTGTATGAGACATGCATAATATCCAAAAATTTTCAGGATACAAATCTCTGAGAGAAATACTAACACAGCTGCCATGAAATTGTTGGGACGATTATGGATTCCACGGCTGGAGCTACAAAACCCATGGAGCCAAGTTTGGGGTAGAGTCATCCAAAGGGATACTTGAGTTATTTCCAGAACAGTCATCATGCTTTGCCTGTTCCATAAGGTTGGATAAAACACTAACTAGACTGTCCATGAAAGACAAGAGCCAGTTCTCAGTATCACATAGAAAAAGCTAGACCTTAGCAGAAGCCAGTGAGGACAAAAAAGTACTCAAACCACAAGCACCCCTTAATTCCAGGACTGTGAACAGTGGTATATTGGAACTCATTCAAACCAGCTCATTTAGAGCTGACTGTGGGTATTTCTTTCCAACTCCACATTCAATGAGGTCAGGTTGGAAACTTGAAATGGGCCGCCATAACAACATTTGTACCATGAACTTGGAAACCTTCCAAATGGGTGTCTTTCTCCCACCGTCCCCCAGAGACATGGTTGTTAAGCATTTGCCAGCACATCAAAGATGATATGTAAGCCTATTGTATATTTAGATTTTCCTGGGAAGAAAGAAAAGAGTAGAGTAAAAATCATCAGACACTACCTTGAATTGGCAAGAATGCATGTGCAGTTCTGCAAAAATGATTCCTAAGAGCTAAATAAACTTCAGATATACAGAAAAAAAAAATGATTGAATCTCTGTCAGTTAATTTAGACTGTAAAATTATGCAAACAATAAGCCTATTAGTAAAGGAACAAATAACCTGATGTTATCTTAAATATTAACCTATCAGAATTCAAGGCAAATATGATACCCTATTACCACTCAACTTACCCTTAGTTAATCATGTCTGTCTTCCCTACTGAGAAAGCCTTCTGCAGCAGAGATACTTTTGTTTTAAACATGTTGAGTTAGTCATCCAGAGAGTGAAAGTCAGCCTTCCCAATGGTTTTGTTACTGCATGGCTTGCTGCCCGTTGTACTGAACTACTTACTGTGCTTCCAAAGATATCCACACTGTCAATACCATCAGCAAGGTCTCTTTTAATTCAATGTATAAATTGGTGCCAAAGTAGCTTACAAATCGGCATTAATTACTAGCTCTTGTAGTGGTTTCTAGGGGAAAGCAACGTCAAAACCTTTGGTAAAGTCTGGAGTTTTCCAGATGTAGTTTTGCCCTGGTGTTGCCATGTATATCTGTTTTCCCTGAACTATCAGCAAGCAATTTGAGTTAATCTCAGAAATCTATAGGTTTGTGGTTGGCCAGTCCCCCAGAAATGCTTATCAAGTTAGCATCACGCTAAGCATCATTTCTCTGAAGGGCCTTTATGGTTAACCCCGTCTAAGTACTACATTGTCACAAATCAGCAATATCTTCCATGAGGGGGGCGCCTGGGTGGCTCAGTCGGTTGGGCGGCCGACTTCGGCTCAGGTCATGATCTCACGGTCCGTGAGTTCGAGCCCCGCGTCGGGCTCTGTGCTGACAGCTTGGAGCCCGGAGCCTGTTTCAGGGAGCCTGTGTCTCCCTCTCTCTGACCCTCCCCCGTTCATGCTCTGTCTCTCTCTGTCTCAAAAATAAATAAAACGTTAAAAAAAATTAAAAAATAAAATAAAATAAATATCTTCCATGAGAACATCTACAACTTTGCATTTACTTTATGTGATTATTCAATTAGTAACCAGCACCCAGACTGTAGGATCAGTGAGAGTCTGATCTTGTTAGCTTTCCCTACCTACTGTATTGGGTCACTAGAACACCATGTAGCTTGTAGTGAATACTAATATGTGTTTGTGGGATAAATAAATGATAATTACAAAAATTTACACCAAGTAATATTTTATGTATTTCCAAAGTAATCTTACAAATGATATTAAAACAATTAGTAGGAAATATAATTCAAACTGGTAAGAAATAAATAGACATGCTAAAGAACAGTTTAGCATCACTATTACTCAACAAATTTGAAATTAAACCAGCATTTTAATAATAATAAATAAATACTAAGGGATAGTGAGGTTTCAATTAGCAGATATTCAAATTCCCAAATGGAAAGAATAGAACTTTGTGTAAATTTCTGGTAGATAACTGGTCAATATCAATAAAAATGCGTACTTTTCTCCAACAACTCCATTTTGTTCAATTATCTTCAGGAAATATTTGCAAAGATGGATAGAACAAAGTGTTCACTAAAACATTATAATGGAAATTAAACATTCAAAAATCAGGATTATTATAATATCTTAGTTATGAAGAAAGTATTAGGTACCATAAAAACGATGTACTACATATCCATTGATTGATTTAGCAGTTTATTGGCAATATATTTTAGTGAGAGTCCATGATGAGGAACTTTAAATGTTTCATATGTCACATCCCAGAATGCTCTGAGCAGAAGTGATTACAGTGCTTATCTTTGATGTTATAAATCTTCAGGTATTTCAGTTTCTTTTTTCCTCTTTTTGGGTTTCTAAATGTTGAATGTTTGCTACTTTGATATTGCATTACTCGAATAAATTATTAAGAGAGAATTAAAAGAAGTAGTGGTAAGGCAACAAGTAGTTTCTGCAACCCACTGAAATTGGCTTAAGATAAATTTCAAAAAAAGAGGAGTTGGGTTTGAATATTGAAGCAGGGATTTTAAACTGAAAATTTTATGGGTAGGAGCTTAATACTTTCATATTAAAGCTGTTATTTTCAAATTTAACCTTCTGATGTATCAGAAACATTATCTTTGTGTACCCTTAAGAAACAGACATAGTTAGATGGTCAAATGTGAAGGGCTAAGTTTAAAGTGACTTACTTATGTTATTTTGTTTTATTTTTTTTACTTCAGAGAATGTAAAGAACAGGTGGTATTTTTCCCCCCTCAGGTGGTAAGTGGCAAATGAGTTTTGCTTTTCACAGGTCTGTCTTTTCCCCCTTTTAAACTGTCAGGGCAGAAATATGTTAAGTCCATATAAATGGGGAACACCTGCTGTGGAAAACATCCCTTTTGACTTAAAAGGAGCATTAAAATCTCTGTCACTTTACTGAAATGATGATCAAAAAAGTAAGTACTTAGGTATCCAGGTTATAAATGTTACAAGTAAGAAAAATGTGTTCTGCTGTTTTTTTTTGGGGGGGGGCAGTGTTTGTTTGTGACTAGTCCATCTCTTGTTATTATTCTTTAAATATGATGAAGCAGAATAGTATGGGTTTAATGAACACAGCCTCAGGTAGGAAGGTCTAGGTTCTAGCCCCCATTCCACAACCTTCCAGCTCAATGACTGTGAACTAGTTGATAACCTAACTGATAAAACAGAGATATAATATTTATTTATAGTGTCATTGTGGGAATGAAATGAAGTAATGCACATAATATTCAATCTGTGTTAATTTTTAACATATCTCATTTTAGTAACTCAGTAAGAGCTTTAATCATTCCCAATTGTACTTTCCATCTTCAAGGCACCAATTCTTCTGAATATTCTTGTTGGGATAAAAGACACTTCCTGGGCTTTGACTCACCTTGACTAGCCATCCGACAAAACATGTACATCAAAAGTCTTCCTTAAGTCATTTTCAAAAACTTTCATGGAGGAATTACACCCCCCCCCTTTTTTCCCCTTAAGACCAAACTTAAGGACTTTGCATTAGTACACTGCTAGATAGAATTTGGCTACCTCTTTTTAAGACATAACTCTGATTTCAACACTTTAATAAAATGCTTACCGAATGTATGATCGGTCTTAAATATTTTAAGTCATGGTTGTCTGTCAAGGATCGTAAGTTCCAAAAAGTTTATCCTTCTCTTTAATTCACCATGTACAACAGCTAACCAGAAGATAGCAATACATTTAGGTTACAGTATTGGTTTTGATGATACAAATATATCTAGAGTAAGGTTTCTCAACTTAGAGCCATCGACATGCTGGACTGTCAATTTTTTTGTGGAAAGAGTCTATCGTGTGCATTGAAGGGTCATTTACAGCACAACTGCCTACTGCAGTGTACCCACTAGATTTTTGTTGGTGTTGTTTACTAGTTTACAGTGGCATCCAGTTCCCAGTTGGCACAACCAAAATAGCCTCTAAACATTATCCAATGTCCCCTGAAAGACAAAATAATCCCTCATTGTAAATAATTAAAAAGAATTCTATCACCATAATTAATATACTATGCGTTTTAAAAAATATCTTGTCACTCTCAAGTAAATTTGTCATACTTGAAGCAAATTGTTTTGAAGATCTAAGCTCATCATCAGGAATCGACCTATTAAATCTTTCTGTAGATACCCAGTCATAACAGGTTGATTTTATAACTAAGTATATGGTAAAGAGGGACAGAAAGAAATCCCAGGGTTATAACTTTTCAGCAAATCTCTTTCAATTGTGAATTGTCCTTACAATGATTCGTGCCTGTGATACAAAACTGTCACCAGCTAGACCCCAAGACCTGACCTTTACTGACCACCAAACTTTGTCCCACAGTTTTCCTTAAGCTCTGTTTTCCAATTTATGTCTTAACTCAGACAAATGGAAAGCAAACTATTGAAGAATAGGGAGTGCCCTGACAAGACCACAAGCCCGCCCAGACAACCCTGACCACCCAGACCAGTTTGAGTTTAACCCCCGACTGGTAAGCCTGTGCAGACCATGGAGTGAGCTCGAAAATGACTGATGACTACCTTTATCTCATTTTGATACTAAAATCTCCACCCAAGGAGGAGCCTCAGCCTCATTTACATAACATACAATGTATGTATAGGCATGTTGCCTTCAGGAGAGTGCCTCACCTCTGTATCCCTTGACAAGGACTCTCTATATAAATATTCATCTTAACCCTAAATAAAAGGTATCTATCCACCCTTGCTCGGGGAGTCATTGTTTTGGAAACCATTCCCTGTGACCTCCTTAGGTGCGGCAAATAAAATTTTCTTTGTGCAACAACTCAACCTGGTGCAGTTTCTGACTCAACTCTCCGAGGAATGAACTCACATTGGTTCGGTTACAAAACCAACTTAAGCACATAAGCCAGAAGCAAGGCTGCCCCAGGGGTGGGACTGAGCCAAATCAGAGGCCTCTTATATGCACTGTGTCCACCAAAGTTGTGGTTTAGTTTTGCCTTCAACACAGGAAAAATCCAAATTTCACTTAACGTATGAAAGAATCTTATAGATTCTTTCATGAAAGCATGCTACTAAGAGTTGTTAAATGTTAACAATTAGATTTCTGGTCATACAGAAAGAATGTGGGTTTCTCAGTAAGAAATATTTGGGTTAAATCCTTCTGAATACTTAATAGTTGTATAATATCAGGTGTTGGTTTGCAAAATTCTCCTTGGGAGCTTCCAGGGTGAAATCTGAAACTAGCCCGAGGGCAGGGAAAGACCAGAAGCCACTCAGATTGGTAGGTGGCTGGCTTAATAAGCAAGGGGATTTACAAACCACCCTCAACCTCCATGACCTCAAGACTAATGGATCTCTTCACAACTGTCAGCCAAATTTTCTTTGTATAAAAGACTTACCTTGGTTCAGTCAAATATGCCATGCAAATAGTCTCAATACCACATCAGTGTCTCAAGCTTATGTCCTTGGGGCAGCTTCTAAATGGGAAGGGCTAACAAAGTGCACAGTTTAAGGAGAGAATGGAAAGCCTACGAATATTCCAGCTTACAATTCAATAGTCAATCATGTCCTCTTGATAACCTCACCCAACATCAGGCAAGTCTTTTGTTTGTTTTATGTTTCCAACTTTTTTTTTGATGTTTATTTTTGAGAGAGGGGCAGAGTGTGAGTAGGGAAGGGTCAGAGAGAGAAGGAGGCAAGGAATCTGCAGCAGGATCCAGGCTCTGAGCACACAGCCTGACACAGGGCTCAAACCAATGCACTTACAAGATCATGACTTCAGCTGGAGTCCATCACCTAATCAACTGAGCCACTCAGGTGCCCCCCAGCTTTTCTTTTTAACAGTAAAATAGCATAACAATCTACAGGATTGTTAGAACTAAATACAAAAATTCAAATAACATAGTGCTTTGAACCTAATGTTTGATGAATATTTGTTAAATGAATAAATCATGATAAAAGTGACTCTCAAGAACCTAGAACTCTATAAATACAATATGTATTAGTTTTCCCCTAACCTTTTATTCTAAGGGGAAAAAAAGTTTCAGAAAGGAAAACAGGGAGACAAGGGAGGGGGAAACTTTGCTTTAAGATGTCAGAACAGCATTTTAGTGCCACCAGTATTTTATGTACCATGGAGCTTCCAATATCATTCAGAAGAAAACCACCTATATTCATGTCATGTTCAAAATATTAAACCAATTCCAAGTTGGCAAGAATAAAAATAAAACCTTCAGTATGTTTTAGTCAATTGCCTCCTAAACACTTCACTGGACTTAAATTCTGTGCATGTAACACCCTTTAACCACCAAGAGTGTTAATATAAAACTTTAATTTTCCCACTTATATTTTGTATTGCGGCATGCATTTTAAGGTCTTCAACGTGTGATTTAGAACAGTTTTAATTATCTTAATTTTTTTTTCTAGTGTGTGGAGGGGGGTAGTGGATTTACCTTCCTCAACAGAATTTTGCAGAAGTAACAACTTATTATTTGACAGGCATTTACTACAAGAATATAAAACTCAGATGGTCTTGATTTGGACATCAAACATTTATAAAGTACCCTCTACATAACAAATGTTGTAGTAGACATTAGAACTATCAGACATACAAAGCATGGAGCACAACTTCTAGGTGCTATCAGTTTGGTAGAAAAGAGAGAAGAAAGAATTGAGATATGTTATAATAAACAATACAGTGTTTATTATAGGATTCTGTGGAAGAACAACAAAATCTACATCAATGTATGCTTCCTAATCAACTAAGAGAAGCTGTTTTTGAAATATGGAGTATGAAATGTGTCGACCTTTGTTCATAAGACTTTTGAATGCATCTGAGATGAAAACCATGAAGGCCATCAAAGCAAGGTTCTCAAATTGACCTAAACTTTAGAATCACCTGAAGATTTAAACTCCTGACATCCAGGTCAAAACTCCAGATCCATGAAATCAGAATTTCTGGGGCTGGAAACCTCAGAAGCAGGAACTCAAAGCTCCTCAGAGGATTTCAGAGGGCAGCCAAGTTTGAAAAAAACCTGATTTAAAAATAGTAGTTATGTAATGCCTGAAATAAGCTCAATATTTTACTGGCCACTCAATTGGGCTATGAATTTTGTAACAGACAAAACTGGGTGAAAGATAGACTGTTGTTTTGATAAAAGCAAGCATGTGCATTTTCCCAGGAAAAAATAATACAAGATTGTTTTAGTTCACTTTAAACCGAATAACTGTACAATGTGTTATTTGTCGTTGCAGTTAAATCAACTTGACTGTACTGTACCCGTTTTTGTTATCTCAGATGAATACAGTAATGGTTTCATAGTAGACCTGTTATCTAATACAAGTTAATGAGACCCTCCCCCCAAACTTTGGCTGATATGGTTGGCTTTTCTTCTTTGGTAGCCTTGCAATGGTCTTGACAAGGTGCCAATTTGTAAGTTTGAGTCTTCTTGGTGACCGTGTTTGTTTTCTTTTTAGAAGAATCAGTCTGGAAGTGAGGAAAACAGAGGGGAGAGCTAGAGCAGAAGGATCCTGACTTTTGTTGAGCATCTGGACCCAGCTGTGCAGCGTTTATCCTAAGGAACTTCCCAGTTAAATACAAAAAAGTCTTTTTTTTTTTTCCTAGTATTTAGTTGAAGTGAATTTCCGACTCTTGCATATAAAAGCCACTCAATACAGGCGGGGATATCTCAATTAAAATGTTTAAAAGAATGATACCTGTATTGTTTCTTTCTGTGATTGATTAGGTTACAAAATTAAGTAAATTTAGTGAAGATCATCTGAGTGAAGGGATACTGGGGTGAGGGATTAACCTAAGATCATTATAATCAGGGTGTTTTTCTTTCTTAGGTCATTAACTTATGCCATAGAAAATATGATGTATTAGTTATGGATATCATTTAATATTGGAACAGGATTATCTGTTTTTGGAAGAGGTACAAAAATGAGGATAAAAATAGTGGTATTTGCTGATAATTGGTTGTTCTATATAGGATACTAATGTAAGGAAGTATGCTGCAAGCCTATGATTAGTTCAAGGTCAAAAAAACTGTATGACACAATTAGTATCCAAGGAAAAATATTCTATAGTCATACGCTATTATTTTTATCTATCTATATTAGATAGATAGATAGATGATAGATAGATAGATAGATAGATAGATAGATATAGATATAGATATAGATTTTATTAATTTTTTTTATTTTAGAGAGAGAAAAAGAGTGGTGGATAGGGGCAGAAGGAGAGGGAGAGAGAGAGAGAGAAAAAAAGAGAGAGAGAGAATCCCAAGCAGGATCCACATTGTCGGTGTAGAGTCCCAGTTGGGGCTCAATTCCATGAACCGTGAAATCATGACCTGAGCCAAAATCAAGAGGTGGATTCTCAACTGACTGAGCCACCCAGGTGACCCTGTTTAATCTCCTTTCAACCAGTAAGAAAATAGTTTCACATAATTCTGTTAAACCTATGTCAAGAAATGCTTTTATGCATACGAAAAGTAAAATGAGGGTTGATGCATACACTTCTCAAGAATGGCCTATAAAAAGAATGAGATTATGTCTGCAATTGCATAGGATAGTATTAAGACAATCTATATTTCTGATGAAAGTGTCATGGTGGTTTTTATATTTTTCTAATTTTACTAAATTTCAATTACAAAAAGCACTGGCCCTTACTAAATAAATGTAACTTGAAAGGAGATGAAAACAGAACAAACTGAGAATTTCTTTTATAAATTAAGTGATTCTAATAATTCTATTTATGATGCCCAAATTCTTGAACAGGAAGTTTAGCTTAATTTACCCTTAGGTCTATTTATTGTTTGGGGGCCAAAATGCACACATTTCATAGTATAAGAAAGCTATTTTTTGTGATGGATTCCTCAAAGAAGGGATCCCTAGAGGATAAGGTTAATTTAATAGCTACAATAAAAGGAGAGAAACATATTTTTCATTTACATTTACACATATTTTTTTTTCTAATTTTGTCCTTCCTGTCACCAAGAAACAGTCTCAGAATTCCTTCGTTCTCCGCAGGTTATAGATCATTTTCCTTTTTCCTTTTTCAGTCAGTGGAAGGGCCTTAGGCTTTCGTGTCAAACAGATATGGACCTCAGTTCTAATTTTACCAATACAAGACTTTTGACCTTGTGTGTTTCTGTAAGGAGTTGGGGCCTCAAGTTCCTCATGTGAAATAGGGATAATGATGGCAGGTTTCAATAAATGGTAATTGTCTTTATTTGCTTAGGTTGATGCTTGTGTTAGGTATGTTGCCTCATAATAAGTTGGGCACTAAAATTACTAGGCTATTTATTATATAGGGTAAATTGTCATTTTATTGTTATAGTTACATGTTACAAAACCTTGTCTACTTTAACTAGTAAATCTATCCTCAGACCTTAACTTTTTCATTCTCACCGCTTGTAGAGAAATCACCCATAGATTGATATTCATATTGTCTTATTCTCAAACTTCATGTGTCCAAAATTAGCTCATCAAATGGCCCTTCCATTTCTCCCCTCCTTCCAAAGTTTCCCATTTCTCTCTATGAAAGTATCTTTTTTTTCTTCCTTTAAATTTTCTCAGGTGAGATCATCAGCCATTTTTATTCTTCTTTCTCTATGTGTTGTATCTCATCTGTCACCAATGTCACCACATTTTTTTTTTCTCTCTAAAAGCAGGTCTCTAACTTTGTCCTCATGTCATTTCTACTGTCATTTCTGTCTGGGCCCTCATCAACTCATTCCCTTCTCTGTACCCATGATGAAGCTTAATTAATGAAACAACGATACACACATATAAATAAATGTGGAGAATATATATTTCATGTTCTGAGAGTTGAAAGTCTAATTAGAAGTAATAGTTTAAAATAGCTAGTCAGATTTGAAGCTCATGCTTTCTTTCATATTAATTTAAATCATCTTAAATTGATTTGGCTAGATCAAAGGATAATTTTTTTAACACTTTACTGTTTTTTTTTTCAGTTGGTACTCAATCTTTATTCAAAGACATAACCCAGTTTTTTACGCTGGAAAATATGCCAAATATAACATGATGCAGTATTCTCAAGGCAAGTATCTAAAGTTTTGTTGACAAGGTTTCTGTAGTCTATATTACTTTATACTTTTAAATTATTATCTTGATAAAATTATATTACAAAAAAATTATTCCTTTAATGCTAACACACTTGTAATCTTATTACAAGGGTATATGATTATATGACACTCCCATATAAGAGAGAAAAAGACAAAAACAATACAGCTTCACTTATCTGTGCAATCTAAAAAACAAAATAAATGAACAAACAAAAAACATTCCAATACAGAGAACAACATGGAGGTTGCCTTAGAGGAGATGGTTGGGAAGATGGACAAAACAGATGAAGGTGAATAAATTTCCAGTTACAAGTTATAAAGATGAAAGTCACTGTATAGGGAATATAGTCAATAATATTGTAGTAACGCTATAGGGTGACAGATGGTGACTAAACTTTTTTACCAGTCTATGCACTTGATGATAGTTGAGCCACCTTCCCTGAAGCTACCTTCCCTGAAGCTTCTACCTTGTGATGGCACACTCTTCATGTTTTCCTAGGATCCTGACTTTTATTTCCATCCAGACTTTCTAACTTCCCTTCTCGTCTCCCTCCTCCCCTGTTTCTCTCTCTCATTCTAGACTCTCTCTCAGGAATTTGTATTACCACTCCCCACCCTGCTTTGCATCAACCATCTCGATGGGTAGGACTCCTCAGGCATGGCAAGTCTATTTCATTAGTTCTAATCTCATTATCGTGCTTCACAGCACTATTGAGTAATCACAGAATTTCCTCTCAACTTTTTCTTTTGACAGATATTCAGAAATTCTCGACTTAGATATAAAAATTTTAAAGTACTTTATAATGGTTTCAATAAGAATTAATTGAGCACAGCTTCAGCATTTAGGCACTTTGATATATAACTTTACATCTGTATAGACAGGTAGATTTTTAAAAATTTCCACTTGAAGCATTTTTGTTTGTCAAAACACTTGGTAGGTAGAGCAAATATTTTGATTCCTATCTTATAAATGAAGGGACTATGAAAATCTTTAGGAAACTTGCCCAGTTTTTTGAATTGCATGATAATGATCTTTCCACAGTTTTATCCTACCTTTTTTATCCTGAAATAAACTATTCAAATTAAAAATAATCATCCTATAGGTTTTTTTTATCATTGTTGATACTGTTTTTTTTTTCAAATTACCAAATTAAAAACACTGACTCTGATAAGCAGACATAGACATGATTATGACCTTCATAAGGGTCATATTTTGTTTGAATTACACACTTTACTGTTTTAATTTTTGAATGTTTATAACACAGTGCAGTATGTTCAATCATCTGTAATCATTTTCATGCTCTCCAACTCTTCCTCACTCCCAACTTATATATTCACTGGAAGCAGGGACAAGATTTTTGGGAAAATATTTTTTTCCTGATTTTTCATTTGGTCTGTACAATATTAGTTAATTAACTCAATGTTGTGGACTGAATGTGTCTCCCCCAAATCCATATGTTCAGCCCCTAATCCCCAATGTAACTGTACTCAGAAACAGGTGCTGTGAGGAAGTGACAAAGGTTAAATGAGGTCATAGGTTGAGACTCTTTATCTGGTAGGGCTCATGCATGTATATGGAAAGGAGATGCCAGGGCTCTCCAGATCCTCCATTTGGGGACACCAAAGGCAGATGTCCTTCAGCAAGGAAGGAAGACTGCTCTTGCTAGGAATCGAATCCACTAGTTGCCTTCATCTTGGACTTCTTGACCTCCAGAATTATAAGAAAACAAATTTGTTGTTTAAGCCATCCAGTTTATGGCATTCTGTAATGGCAGCTGGGATGATTAAGACACCTACAGACTGATGGTTTCCGTTTCTAAGTAGAGAATTAACTATGATCACTGTGGGGTAGGGAAGGGAAATATTAGAGTCAAAATATTCCTATGTTTTTAAAGTGTATATCATAGTTGAACTGATAAATTAAATGCTACTCTGTGGTTACATGTTGAAAAATTTTTTGAAATAATTATTTTCAAACAGCCCTCTGGGTTGATGAAATTCTAATATGGCATTTTAGAAAAATCTAATTAAAATGTGTACTATCATAACATTTGCACTTATAAAAGTGATCAGAAAGAAGTAAGATACTCATTATAGAATTTTTCTGAAATATATTTAAATACTAATATGGATTCAGGAGGATAAAACCATAGATAACTTATCATTAGCTACATACAGTGAAAAAATAGTTAATAAAATCTATCACAAAGAATTCATATATAGTATGGTTCGAAGATATAAAAAATGGACAACAAAAAAGAGTGAGATGGGAAACACAGAGAAATGCCTTTTCCCTATCTAATCCTTATAGTGTAAAACCATTGCCTTAATCCCTACCTAAATCAAAGTATCTATAGTATCTGTCCCCTAACTTCAAATATATTTACTCTCACATCATCTGTCTTAAATGGTCTTAAAAAAAAGAAAGAAAAAAAAAAACAAGTTTGTGAAGTTTAATTTTACATTTTAAAATTAATAAACTTAATAAAATAAATGTCTGTATATATGCCAAGAAAGCTGAATTTTGATAACACAATTTTTTACTTAGTTCTGTCAGTTTCCCCCAAACAAATGTTTCATAGCGAACATCTCAAGCTAGTTAGTTAATGAGTCCCTCTGATCTCACCTGGGAAACTGAAAATTCTCTGTCCTTCACTATTTAGGTAAAAATTTAGAAAAAAGAAAGTGGTAAAAATTAATTCTCAAAACTGCCAATGCAAAATGTGTATTTGTAGCTTCAAATGCAAATTATGAAAAGAGACTAAATCTCAGACTAGAACTAAAATATATCAAAATATACTTTTGACTTTTAGAGATTTCAATTGACTTTAATATCCTAGACATCACTTTAAATTTGGGAAAGCCTCTCTTTCTGGAAATTTCTTTACCTAAAAATTCACTTTTGAAGTTTTTTTTTTTTTTTTAATCCTTTAGGAAAACATTTACCCCCGTACTAGCTAGTAATAAAAAACATTTTGAAGTAAATACGGCTTTAAATGTTACCATAGTGCACTACATTTGAATGCTTATTTTAAAATCTAATTCTTTATATAAGGAAGGTTTATTTTCCCCCTCTTTCAATGGTGTGGTGGACTGAATGGTGGCCTCCAAGAAGATATGTCCATACTGGGAATTTGAGAAAACGACCTGAGTTGGAAAAAGGAAATTTGAGGATAAAATTAAGGATCTCCAGATGACATTATCCTGGATTATCAGGGTGAGCTATAAATCCAATGACAGATGCTCTTATCAGAGGCACATAAAGAAGGCCACGTGAAGACAGAAGCAGAGAATGTAGTCACACAGACACAAGGTAAGCAACACCTAGGGCCACCAGAAGTTAGAAGAGACAAAGAAAGCTTCTCCTTTAGATCCTTGAGAGTGAGCACAATTATGCCAAAAACCTTCACTTTGGACTTCTAACCATCAAAAAGTATGAGAATAAATTGCTGTTTTAAGCTATCACATTTGTGATAATTTTTACAGCTACCCTAGGAAATAAATATGCTTTCTCAAATTTGAGAGTTTGTTTCTTTATATTACTTGTCTAAAACAAAGCTAGAAAATGTTACAGTGAGACTTGTAATCTCACTGACTCCCCATTTCAAGTGTATTCTTTTGGTCACAATCCCGTTCAAAGGGCAGAAAACTTTAAGTTAAATGCTTGATCCTCGATCTCTAGAATTTTACAAGTAAAAAAGGACTTACAGATGTTAGAACACAGTCATTTCATACTTTAGAAAAAAAATAAGTCCAGAGAAGCCTAATGGTTTCCTTCTGTTCATAAAACCAACACTGAACCCCAGTCTTTGAACCTGTTGGCAGTATGAATGAATGGCCCTGCGAGTCACAACTGAGGTTCCCAATCTACGGCTTATCCCCCTGTGTAGTCTGCTCAGGCTGCCGTAACAAAGTATCATGGACTGAGTTGCTTAAACAACAGATGTTTACTTTCTCATGGTTTGGGGGACTGGAAGGCCATTATCGTGCTGAGAACTTTCTTCCGGGCATATAGACCACTGCCTTCTTGCTGTGTCCTCGCATGGCCTTTCCTTTGTGTTTGTATGGAGACAGAGAGAGAACACTCTGAATTATGGGGCTAGGGCCCTCTTCTGTGACCCCACTTAACCTCAATTATCTCCTTTTAGGCTCAGTTTCCAAATACAGGGCCCAGAGGGTCATATTGAGAGTTAGGGTTTCAAAGTACGAAATTTGGGGGACACAACTCAGTCCATAATACCCATCACTGTGCTTAGGTAAGAAGAGTATGTCCTAATGTCCCTTGGGTGTGGGAGAACTGTAGCAGTTAATGTTGTCTCCTTTATCAAAACATTTTAGATAAACCTTACAAGAAATCCACATCCTGCCCAAAGAAGATTGAATTCTCTATTTTTTAAAATAGGAATCATCTTTGAGATAGCTATCCAAAAAATAATGATAATAATAATAAGCAAACTCCTCAAATTTGCAGTAGTAACTATAATTTTCAGTCAACAACAATAACTTTTGTTCTGTATAAATGCATTTACAAAACAAGCATTTGGGAATTCCATTGTAGATATGAGAGGAAAATAGCAAACAAAAGGGGACTGAGAAAAGAATTTGAACATTTTTAGCTCATTGAAGAACAAGTTCCTCTTGATGTTTTCACGGCTGTTCTCACCCTAATTCTTTCTTTTTTTTCACCATGAATACTGCTCAGTCTTCTGAAAACTGCCTGATTGAGGAGTTCTATAGAGGCAGGGAAGGTCAGTAATGGATATTTTCACACTTTAGCCAGAAAGAACAGAAAAGAATCTTCAAAGTTTGTAATAAACAGAGCAATCTTCGGGGATCAGAACAGTCCCTTAGATTCAATGCCAGGTGCCTTCACAATGTTAGCTTCACAAGGTACCCACTCACGTCAGCTACTTACTCTGAGTAGGGAGTCCCTATCCCTGCTGTCAGAGAGAGTCTGGAAAAAAAAAAAAAAAACCACAAAAGACAGAGCTGCTGCAGGCATATATTGTACCTGCCAATTTCACAAAACGAAAATGAGGGTGATATATGGTGTCCACGGGCTATTAGGTTATTTTTTCTCTCTACTGCATTCTCTTTTTTTTTTTTTTTTTTTTTTTTTTTTTTTTTTTTGTCTGAATGCCTTATATTCCCTTTTCTCGCTCAATATATCCTTGGAGCGCTTGTCCTCTTTTATCAGCCAGTTAGGTGTACCAGAATCAGAATTAGGCCCAAATCAACACTTTTGATATTTCAGCAGACAAGAAAGCACTGATAATAACTTCAGTGAGGTGTCCTGCTCCCGATTACCCGAAACGCGAAGAGATGTCAGTCCGTGGGATGAGCCGCTTCAATCTGTTGGAACTTGGCGTAGAAGCCGGTCAGGCCATCGTCAGTGGGAAGCAAGACACATTGTACTTCTGAACCTGTCGAGCGAAATGTGTTAATCACATTACTTACTGAGGTTTGGAGACGGTACTTTCAGTTTCATTTGGAGGCAAGGCTCCCTGAACTGAAGTTTGAAAGTCTAGACTTGATTGGAGTCCCCAGGAGCTCAATTAAATAATAAGCGTATCTTACAAAGATGTAATTTTTTATGCTTATTCGGTAGTATCTTAAACACACAGATCTAAAATAGCATTTAGCGTAAGGTATAGGAGTTACACATTTTTTTTATGTTTATTTATTTTTGAGAGAGAGAGAGCGAGCAAGCGCACAAGCAGGGGAGAGGCAGAGAGAGAAGAGAGAGAATCTTAAACAGGCTGCACACCGAGTGGGGCCTAACATAGGGCTGGTTCCCACGACCCTGGGATCATGACCTGAGCTGAAATCAAGAGTTAATTGCTTAACCCACTGAACCACTCAGGTGCCCCTGTAAGTTACAGAATTCTGAATGATAGAAAGTTAAAAACCATTTGTATTCCCACTAAAAATACAAGTTAACCTATCAATGAGTTTTTAAAAATATTCAATTGGATTTTCTTTTAAATATAAATGTTCACTCTGAAAATCAAAATAAGACCTGTGTAGAGGAGAAATATTTTATTTTTCCAAAGCACATCCAATGAAATTACCTTAAATGGGTACATGAAAATACAACTTTGAAGTCGATCTAGAGAAAAGGTGGAATTAATTATTCACTCAAATTAAAAAATATCTCACAGATGCTTAAAAATAATGGATTAAGTTTTATATGTATATTTTAAAAAAATGTCTCTAATGTAGAATTTTTTTTAGAAGGTGAAGGCACTGAAAAAAAAAATAGGCCTAGGATACATTTGATAGGAAATTGTACTTTTTTTGGGTAATGGTAATAAAGTCTGTGGTAAATAATTTAGTAAATTTCATGTTGTCATTGAGAATAGTGAAACATTGGCATAAAATGTGCTCTTGAGTTACATATTATAAATTCCATTATTAACAATGTTACATTTATCCCATGCCTATGAAGGAAAAATAAAAGAAAATCTCCATTTGGAGACAGTTCATTTCATCTTCAAATATCAAGATAGGCCTCCTGGAAAACAAAATCATTTAGAACCACTCAAAGTCCATTCTTTTTATAAACTGAGTGATAGTAAATAAGGCTTCGAGAGAAAATTAGATTGCTTCCTATCTTTTATTCTTTCAAGACACAAGAATCTCGAAGGTGTTTGTGTTTGTGTGCTGGAGACAGATTCAATGATGTAAATATTTTGTTTCCTTCCATAAGCTCACTAATTCATAAAACTTCACTCTTGCCTTACTCTTTTTTTTAAATCTTTTATTTTTTTAATGTTTATTTATTTTTGAGAGAGAGACAGAGTGAGAGTGGGGTAGGGGCAAAGAGAGAGGGAGACACAGAATCCAAAACAGGCTCCGGACTTTGAGCTGTCAGCACGGAGCCCAGTGCGGGGCTTGAACCCATGAACTATGACATCATGACCTGAGCTGAAGTTGGATGCTTAACCCACTGAGTGACCCAGGTGCCCCTGTATACTTGCCTTACTCTTAATACTCATTGAAAGGTAATAAACATATAGGCTTCTTTGAAAGGATTCCACTTGTTTATCTAAACTAACATAAAACCTATTTTGTCATCGTTAATGTATTCAGCCAATGTTTGCTTACGTTATTTAATGTCAGCTGAAATGCTAAGCATTGCAGTGATATATACCACAGAGCCTGACGACCTCTCCAAAAGAAGGAAAATTAATAGTGGCAAATATGATAACTGGATATGTTGTGAACTGTGCGAGTGAGAAGAGGAAAACAGAAGCATGTTCAGTCAGTGATCGTTATTAGTCAATGTGCTTAATGGGAAAATAAGGGGCAGACTTTCTCCACATGCATATAATTAACATAACTACACGTATTTAGGTAATCGTGTATATTATATTTATGCCATATATATTTTTCTCAGGGATATCAGCTCATTGGCCAAATTTCCATATTATATGAACAAAATAATATTCCCCTTGGGACCACATGCATTCGAGGACCCACTTCTTGGCATCTTATAATAGTGTTGTTGTTTTTTATACTTGCTCAAACTAACGGCACAGGCCTTGTGTTAAAGCGGCACACAAGCTTGGTCACTCATAGACTGCAGATGCCCATCTGCCCACATCCCTGCTGCTTCACTGGAAATTGCATTTCCATAGACCAAAGGCTTTTCTCTTACTCCATTCCAGTTTGCCATGGGACAGTTGTTGGCACATACCGCCATGACCCATGTCCCTCTCAGAGCTCTAACACTGATTCAGAGTTGATATTCTGGCTAACTTCCAGGACTTCATTACAGCCAAACCTGCCCGGCCACTTAAAGCTAATTTTGACTTTGTATGATGCTGATAAAAACTGCTCAGGAGTTTACAACATGATGACTCTAGTCAATGGTCGGTGATTCCAATGAACCAGAGAAGAAATCAATGGTACAAGCAAGCAATGGAATAAATGTATCTTCTCATTAAACATCTGGCATCTGGACTCAGGTTTATTTATTAGTTGGGTGACCCTGGATTAATTATTTAACATTTCTGTGCTTTAGTCACCTTTTATCCTTTTATTTATATTAATGGTTCTCAACCAGGGACAAGTATGTTTTTCCTCCCCCATTCCCTGAGTACATGCAGCAATATAAGGAGTCGTTTTATTTGTAGATACTATCGTCATCTAAAAGTACAGGTTAAATATGTTTGAGAGCCCTACGATGAGCCAGACTGCCTGTACAACAAAGAATTATCTGGCCCCAAATATCAACAGGGCCAAGGTTCAGAAACCCTAAATTATATAATGGTCCCTAGAATACTTTCTGTGGGGCCTTTACATCCCTCTGTGAGAGAGTCGTTATGTATTCTGTCTGCACAGCTTCCCTCTCCTCAACCCCATACACTCTTCCTTGTTCGTTCAGATCCACTCTTATCCTTGCCTTAGGGTTCTTCCACCAGATACACTTTCTTCTAGAAGTAATATGCCCCCCATATATCTGAATAATCCCTTCTCTGTCTTTCAATCAGTATTTCTCCATGAAGCCCACCTTAACCAGCCTATTTAAAACTACACTCGTTCATCCCCAAGAAATATATACACCTATACTCCTGATACCCTTGTGTTTCATTTATTGTCCATAGCACTTAACCCTTTATAGCATACCATATATTTACATATTATTTTCATTGGTTAATTGTTCCCTTGTTAAGATGTGAGCTTCAAGGAAGTAGGGATCTGTCTTATTATTATTATTAGATAATAATAATAATTAGTATTATTAATTATTATTAGATAATTATTAGATAATGTCCCCAAAGCATGCATGGTATGTGAACAATAGATGTGTAATATATATTTGTTGAAGGTGATGCATTCACTCATTAAACACAAAGATGTCTAATAACGATTTGTTAAATTATTTTAATGTTGGGTGCTTTGCATAGCATGGTAGTCTAATACACAATAACATGATATATGATTATTACGCATAATAGTGAATATGTAACTGTCTATTAATGTAGGTACAAAAGGAAAGAAAGCTATAGGTATCAGTGAAAGAGAGAAACATTTACAAATTATATCTCTTATATTTTAAGTGTATAAAAGTGTGTAAAAAAGTGTATTAAGTGTATAAAAACATGATCCAATACATTCTTGTGCTTCTCAGCTCAAACGGCATCTTTAGTTTGGAAATGCCTTCAGGATTGGCACTTGGCTTCCTCCTTCTCCTTAATTTCCCCTCAATAGTATATGCTGTGTTATGATTGTATCTTACTAAGAGTCTTGTTTTTGTAAACCAGCGTTCTATAGTTTACTTAATTGTTATGCATTGTACCTGGGCTCCAATAACCATTTATTGTTCTGGGTTATAGCTGTAGTGATCAAGGAAAATTTCTTTATCTTGCTATGAAAAATCCATCATTCAACGTGTCATTAACTGGGAATTGACATTGAAATTTATACATTTTCCATTTTGTACATCTAAAATTTACACAAGAGTTTGAACAATTCACGTCTCCTGGTTTATTATAATAAATGTTTACCAACCGTCTCAAACAAGTAGGTTTCCTTCTCTGATTCTCAATAATTAAGAGCTTCCAGAAATTGTAGTATTTCTTAGAAATTTTACCAGTACCAACTTACTAATTATATGAATATAACCTTATTCACTTCTAAGTTGTAAAACATTGCCAGAGCAAGCCATTTGAAATGAAGTATCTTGCTTTTGCTAACATTTATTCTCCTAACAAGCATGTTTAATCCAGATTTACCACTGAATGCTGGCATGAACAAATCTCATCTCCTTATATATTGTAAAGTAAATTTCTAATGATTCTACAAGGAACAAATGAATCGCAAAATACAGTTACTTCCTTATGAACGTTTCATTTTGAAATAAATCCCATAATAGAATCTAAATGATCTCAGGTTGTTTGCCTAATCCCTTAGCCTAATTCCATCCCCTTGATATCCAAGCAAAACGGATAATTTTACTTTCCCTCTGCTAATTGGCTGCTTTCCCCTTACCTTTTCCAGTGCTTGGAAATATAGTGATTGTGGAAAAAAAAGCAAACCTTATTTGTACACACATACAATGAGTTTTCTTTTTATTGCAAACCCCTGAACTTTGCACACTAACATTGCCAACAAAAACTACTGCCTTGAAATGTCAGCAAACCAAAAATGCCTCCACAAATACTTGATATGCTGAAGTCACAGACCTTCCAGATTTATTCTTGTCTAAATCAGCAATCCCTTCCACAATTCAGGTCTAATTTGAATTGTTATAAGCAGCCCTTAATTGCACGACCTTCTATACCCAACCGGTGAGTGACTCTTGCTTTCATTGCCCACCGCTTGCTGCTGAGAGTAAATTAAGTGCTCAACCGGGGGATTTGCTCTATTAAGACAAAACAGTGACATACTGATTAAATTTAAACTGTCAGATTATATTTCACTTGTTACTATTACCATTTTCTGGAGAGTATAACCAGTTGTGTTTCTTTTTTTCCTTGATACTCCCATTGAAACTTTTGTGCTTAGTAACTAGGGATTGCTGAGCTAAATATGGATTTCTAAACCATTAAAACAGGATTTTTTAAGGAGAAGAATGCCCTTTTTTTATAAAAAGAATTTGCAATCATATAAACCGAGTGGATGGTTAAAAATTCATTGTGTTACAGGAGTCGGGTGTATTCCAGCATGTTTTTGGAAAAGGGGAGATATTTAAATGTCAATGTTTATTTTATTTGGTTCAGTGGCTTTCAAGCTTTATAATCTTTGAGATTCTTACATCATCTTCTCCTTTGCTGCCTGAAGAGCTAGGATAAGAGTTCTCTTAATTTATTATCTTTTTTTGTGTGTGGAACACCCTATCTTTGAAAGTTAAAGGACAAATGTAGAAGGCAGAAAGCCCTGAGATGCGAAGAAGGCAAAGCCAGCATATTCCAGGATATAGATTTATCAACAACTTTTTCATCTTTCAAAGGAAATCTCAATTGCACTCTTCATAGTTCCGTTATGTGCCCTCGTGATGACCTAAACACATTTTGAAAAGAAAAATGATCTAATAAGCTCAAGGAATTAAAACTCTTTAAAAGTTAGTTTGCACTGTATTATGATACTTCTTCCAGGTGGTTTACATAGGAAAATATGAATTTTTATAGGCTGCTTTAAATATAAATAAAACGTTATTTAGAAACAGTTTTCACCTACAAGGATGAAATATTGAACAAAGTGATTTTCTCCAATATGTTTCTTCTGTACCAAAGGCACATTGTGAAGGCTGATAGTATCATGTATTTTAGAAAGGAGGAGACAAACCTAGACATTTTGTCAGACAGCAGTAATTGTTTCAGAGAATGCCAATTAATCGGGGCGCCTGAGTGGCTCAGTCGGTTAATAGACTTCAGCTCAGGTCAGGAACTTGCGGTTTGTGAGTTCGAGCCCTGCGTCGGGCTCTGTACTGACAGCCCAGAGCCTGGAGCCTGCTTCAGATTCTGTGTTTCCCTCTCTCTCTCTGCCCCTACCTCACTTGTGCTCTGTCTCTCTCTCTGTATATCAAAAATAAATAAAATGTAAAAAATAAATTAAAAAAATAGAATGCCAATTAAAATCAGAAATCACAAAATAAAATAGTTCCCCTAATGAAATATAGATGCCAGAATTGCAAGTTTTTATCGGAGACTTTTAGAAACAAGTGTAAGCTATCGTTTTTGGCAATGTACTTCCCATTAATCTAAAAAGCCTCAGAGCCTGTTTTAAAATAATTATTTTCTCTCCTCCATGTAACTAAAACATTTTAACCCTTGGTTCATCTTTCCACTCACATGTCATTTCAAGTACTCAGTGTTGAACATATTCCCTTTATAATACATCTGAGCTTACATTTTATTTCTAAAGTCATCTTGGTTAACCACAATTTGGATTTCTGAAAGTCTAGTAACCTATTTCTCAATGTGAGACATTTTAGCATAGATATATGGCATTTCCACTTTAAAATTATTAATGCTAAATTTAAGCCTAAATATGATTGTTTTTCTCATTTTATTGTTTATATTTCTTCCTTGATTCTTCTTCTTCTCACATTTCCATTGTTTAGATTTTACAGGAATATAACCTCTGTGCTCTTAATATCGCTCTGAAGTTCTAATAATAATGATGAAAGCAAAGAAGTGAACACGATACCTTAACTATAGAAAACAAACTGATGGTTACCAGAGGGGAGGTGGTTGGAGGAATGGGTAAAGGAGGCGATGAGGATTAAGGAGTACACTTGTGATGAACACTGGGAGATGTATGGAATAGTTGAATCAGTGTATTGTACACGTGCAACTAATACAACACTGTATGTTAACTATGCTGGATTTTAAAATAAAATAAATTAGGGGCGCCTGGGTGGCTCAGTCGGTTAAGCGTCCGACTTCGGTTCAGGTCACGATCTCGCGGTCCGAGGGTTCGAGCCCCACGTCGGCTGTGGGCTGATGGCTGGGAGCCTGGAGCCTGCTTCTGATTCTGTGTCTCCCTCTCTGTCTGCCCCTCCCCCGTTCATGCTCTGTCTCTCTCTGTCTCAAAAATAAATAAACGTTAAAAAAAAATTTTTTTAAATAATAAAATAAAATAAAATAAATTAAATCATAACAAATAAAAAAAAAGTGAACACTATAAAACAAAAGTGACTTGGAAAAAAATAAGCCTTGTTAGTGGGGGCTCTGTGACTGCAGTTTTCAGTGCAATCCGTGGCTCTCGTATCATTGGCAAAACACAATAGTTGACGTATCAGTACGTGTTTTGTTGTTGTTCTTAAAAACAGACTTAGGAAGGCCCAAATGGAAACCTTTATTATTTGATTTTATATTCTAAAAGGTTTTTTTAATTAATCTTTATCAGCATATGCTTCTTCATATATCAGTGAAGCATGCTAATTTTTTATGTACATCTCGTTACTGCGAAATAAAATGAAAGGCCTCCTGCAGTCAGTCACATTATTTTAAAAGTGCTTTAGATTTCCCTGGGATATTCCAAAAGCAGCGGCTTTATTGTAAGATTTTTTTTTGATACTTAGCCTTGATATGTGACTTACCAGATTGCCACATGACATTTCATGCTTTGTTGAAGGAATTTGAGTGTTTAATAATGAAAATAAGAGTGGGGATTGAAAGAATATCAGCTTATAAAGTTGCAGGGAGACAAAAATCTTTGGATCTCAAAGGGCAGTGCGGAACTTATCACAGAGTAGAAAACAGAAGTTTAAAGTAGATAAAAGCCTAGTTTCCCAACTCTCAGAATATTGTATTGTTGATGAAAATAAAGTTTGTGGCCCCATTAATTCTCTGTTTAAATTCCATTTCCACAATATATTAATGTGGCTATAGACAAGTTATTTACTATCCTTGGGGCACTATCCTCTTTTTATTAAAGACTTTTATTTAAGGACCTTAATACAAATCTCGTAGGACTATTGAGAGGATTTAAATGAGCAGAATTCACTGTGTAAATTGTAAAGAACATGAGTAATGCTGGAGTCAGACGATCTCACAGTGAATTCTGGTTCTGGATCTCAGTAAAAAAATCTGTATTCTTGGGGCAAGTTATGTAATCTCTTTGAGTCTCTTATATATTGTACAGATGTTAACATCCTTAAATTTCATATTTACAATCCTTCTACTGTAGACTGAATGTATGTGTCCCTCTAAAATCCCTATATTGATACCTATCTCCCAAAATGATGGTTTTGGATATGAGGCCTTTAGGAACTTACATCTTTAATACTATTATAAAAGAGACCCTGGAGAGCTCTCCTCCCCTTCCACCATATAAAGACACAGAGAGACGACAGCCATATATAAACCAAAGGCAGGTTCTCACCCGACACCAAATCTGCCGATGCCTTGATCTTGAAATTCCCAGCCTCATGACTTGGGAGAAATGAATTTCTGTTATTAAGCCATCCAGTCCATGGTGTTTTGTTATAGCAGCCAAAATCAACTAGGACAACTTCATGAGGATTAAATAAGATGACCATATAAGTCTTCTATTATTTCTTAACACGTCAACAAATACCTTATGGCTTAAAACAATACCCATTCATTTTTTCGTAGAGTCTGTAGGTAAGGAGTTTGAATATGGCTAACAAGGTCCTTTGCTAAGGGTCTCATGAGGCCACAGTGTAGATGTTGGCCAAGATAAGTTTCTTTCTCTTCCAAACTCATGTAGTTGTTGGCAAAATTCATTTCCTTGTGATTGAAGGATCGACATTCCAGTGTTCTTCCTGACTCAGCTGGGAATGTTCTCACAGGATTTTTCACAATATAGCAGCTTACTTCTTTGAGAACAACAAAATAATATTATTTTCTTTTCTAGTCATTCTTTAAGTTTCACCTGATTGAGTAGGCCAACTCAAATCAATAAGTAAGTAAATAAGTAAGTAAGTAAGTAAATAAATAAATAAATAAATAAATATTGGGGCATCTGGGTGGCTCAATGGGTTACGCATCTAACTTTTTCTCAGGTCATAATCTTATGGGTTTGTGACTTCGAGCCCCACATTGGGCCCTGTGCTAAGAACTCAGACCCTGAGGCCTGCTTCAGATTCTGTGTCTCCCTGTCTGACCCTCTCCTGCTCTCTCTCTCTCTCTCAAAAATAAATAAACATTAAAAATAAATAAATAAACAAACAAATAAATAAATCTCCCTTTTAATGCCAAAACAAAATATCTTGATCCTCAGTTATAGCTGCATAATTTCTTCACCTTTGCTTTACGATGTAGCTTAATCATGGCAGTGATATCATATTAACACATTCCATCTACACTCAAGTGAAGCAATTTATATAAAAACAAGATAGGGAATCCTGGAGGCCACCTTAGAATTTAGCCTACAACTTCCATGAAAGAAAAATGCTTAGCACAGAATCTGACAAATAGTAAGTACCGAATATATGTAAACTAAACATGCAAAGTGCTTAGCACAGTTCCTAACTCATGGTAAAACTCCCTAAAGAGCACCTCTTAAGATCATGATTATTTCAACTTTTCAGTTATGTGATATAATGTATTTTCCTTGCCAACACATTCACTCTTGATAACATTTGCATTGTTGTCAATCTATCATTAGGGTTCAGCATCTTCCTTGACCAGTTGGGAATTCTGTACTTTTGTTTTAGTAAGGCTTACTCTAGCAAATGTAGTAATATTCCCACAGCCACAAACAAATTCAGTTTCAAAGGAAAAATCATATAGTAGCTACTTGTACTGCATCTTCTTAAGAAAAATAATCTCTTTGATTTTTACCTGGCCAAAAGAAGTCATTTTATGAGAGAAGTTCATGAATATCAGGACAATCAAGTGCTATTTTTATCTGGTATGTGACTGTGCCAGTTTAGTTGACTATTCAAATGTGTATTGAATGTGATTTTCAGTGTCTCTGGTACTAGCATAAACTAAGAAGCCAATATAAAATTGTTTTCCAAAATTAAATTTCTATGAAGTAGTTAAAAGGTTAACTTATAAAGAATACCCTGGCTTACTCGTATTCAAATAATTCAAAAGCCCACTCCGTACAGTGATCTGTTAAGTGGGGATCAATTGTTGAACAAACGGTCTTTGATTCTCCTTAGCCAAACACTATAGCGTTTCCAATTTTTAAAAACTGTATACTTTTTTTTCAACCATGCTGTGAGCACAGCAATTTCTGGTTATATAAAAAGGACTAAATATTCAGTGCTAATTTTATTAGAGCTATGTTAAGATTTTTTTTTCTGCTTATAATTTTCTCTGTTGACTATGGTAGAGATCTTTTGATTCCCAGAGAAATTTACGATTGGACTGAGTCTAAATAATTGTCCCACTTGAACCCATTTTCCAAAAATATGATACTAATATGAGCTAGAGTTTATTAATATTTAGATCTGTTACAATTAAAAGCAGAGCTAGGGTCCTATGCTTGGGAGAATTGCATCAGCTGAATAGTCTTTTTTAATAAAAACATAAGGCTGTAATGGAAATCTAGTCTCATTTAAATTATGCTCTAGATATCATGCTGTGTGGATCATTTTATTTCCCCTAGAAAATATTTCCATCCATTCTTAACTGATACAGAGAGGTGACTTTTTCGTCTTTTGTTGAAATAGTGTCACAATTATTTATTAAAGATTGATAAATGAAATAAAAAACAGATGGCAAAGGATCTTAAGGTAATAATGATTTTAACATGTACTTTTATATATGACACAGCCACTTAATCTTTGTAACGGAAATTATCAACCATACTCTGTAAATCACAGTATGGAGAGACCTAAGTCTTTTGGGTATTCATAAATGCACAACTCAATGCCAGAATTAAATCCACTATGGTGTAATACTACATTCTCGCCTTTTTAAAAAATGTTTATTGTGGTATATTTAAAGCCATACATTTTACTAACATTTCACATTTCTTGTCATTTAATAATAACAACAAGATGTTTTCATTGAAAACAGATCTTTTTACATCAGAGAATTCTGTGGATGAGAGCAGTTGGTTTTTATTCACTTAAGTAGGTGTATAGAATTAGTAGGAAAGAACAACGCAAGTATTAGAAAACCACAATTATGTTCAATCCTTAGCCAATTTACATTGCACATTGAGAATACTCCATCTGTTACTTGATGGTGATTTTGGTCCTAGCTTAAAGATCTAATGATGGAATGAACCTTCACTTCAGTATAGAGGCATGCAGATAAGTGGGATAATCAGGATTTCATAGTTTTTCAAATATAAGTTGCCTGCAAACTAATACACGTTGGCATTTGCTCACTCAACATCTATTCACAGACAATTCAGTGAATTAACAACTCAGGTTTCCTGCCATGTGCCAGATTAACATGTTTTCATTAGAAAGTAGTCTTCCCATAACCTTTAAGACTATAACACAGACAAGGTAGAGAATTTGTTGTCAGTCCAAGTTTTGTCTCAAATTAACTATCAACAACATTTACTATTAGACATATTTATTTTGTGTGTGTGTCAGAAGATTTAAATCTTACTCTTAGCAAATTTCAGCTATAATACAGTGTTTTTAACTATAGTCACCATGGTGTGCATTAGGCCCTCACACCTATTCATTTTATAGCCGAAAGTCTATACCCCTTTAGCAACCTCTTTCTATTGCGCCCAACCCCCAGCCCCAGCCGCCATTTTTTTCTGCCTTTTCAAGGAGTTTGAACTGTTAATTCGGATTCCACCCTATAAGTGATACCATGCAGTATTTGTCTTTTTCTGTCTGGCTATTTCACTTAGCATAATGCTATCAAGGTTTATCCGTGCTGTAGCAATGGGAAGGATTCTTTTCTTTCTCATGGCTGAATAATACTCTTGTGTGAATATGACAACTTTTTTTTTTAATTCATTCATCAGTTTATGGACACGGGTTGTTTCCACACCTTGACTATTATTTTCAACATTTATTTATTTTTGGGACAGAGAGAGACAGAGCATGAACGGGGGAGGGGCAGAGAGAGAGGGAGACACAGAATCGGAAACAGGCTCCAGGCTCTGAGCCATCAGCCCAGAGCCTGACGCGGGGCTCGAACTCACGGACCGCGAGATCGTGACCTGGCTGAAGTTGGACGCTTAACCGACTGCGCCACCCAGGCGCCCCCACACCTTGACTATTATTAAGAGTGCTGCAATGACCATGGGAGTATAGATACCTTTCAATACCTTATTTTCATTTCTTTTGGATATATACCCAGAAGTGGGATTGCTGGATTGTAGGGTAATTCTATTTTTGATTTTCTAAGGAAACGCCACACTGTTTTTCATAGTGGCTGCACCAGCTTACATTCCCCAACAGTGCATCAGGATTCTCTTATCTCTTCATCCTTACCAGTACTCGTTAACCTTTGTATTATCCTTTGTATGTCTTTGGAAAAATAAGAATTCAGATCCTCTATAGATTTAATTGGATGTTTTTTTCCCCTTATTGAGTTGTAGGTTATTTATATATTTTGTATATTAACCCCTTATCAGACATAGGATTTGATAATATATTTTCCCATTTGGTAAGATGTCTTTTCATTTTGTTGATAGTTTCCTTTTCTATGTTGCACTTTTTCCTTTGTTATTGTCCCTCTTGTATATTTTGCTCTTTTAACAAAATTTTTTTACACTTATTTATTTTTGAGAGACAGAGACAAACAGACCACGAGTGGGGGAGGGGCAGAGAGCAAAGGAGATACAGAATCTGAAGCAGGCTCCAGGCTCCCAGCTGACAGCACAGAGACTGATGCAGGGTTCAAACTCACAACCATGAGATCATGACCTGAGCTGAAGTCCGACGCCTAACTGACTGAGCCACCTAGGTGTCCCAATGCTTTTGCTCTTTTTTACCTTTACTTTTGATGTCAACCACTGTGCTTCCCCCAAAACATCACCAGAGATGATGTCAACGAGCTTACCACCTATGTTTTCTTCTTAAGAATTTTATGGTTCCAGAACTTAAATTCAAAATCTTTAATGCTCTTTGCATTGATTGTGTGTGTGTGTGTGTGTGTGTGTGTGTGTATGGAGTAAAATAGGGTCCAGTTTTACTTTTTTCATGTGGCTGTCCAGTTTTCTTGCCTGCTTTGTTGTAGATTAATTGACTATATATGTATGGATTTATTTCTGAGTTCTCTATTCCCTTAATCAATACATCCATTCTTTATGCTTTTACCATACTGTTTTGATTACTATAGTTTTCTAATAGAGTTTGAAATCAGAGAGTGCGATGCCTCCAGTTTTGATGTTTATCAAGATTTCTTTGCTATTTGAGGCCTTTTGTTGTTCCATACAAATTTTAAGGTTGCTTTTTCTATTTTTTTAAATGACACTGAAAATTTGATAGGGCTTACATTGAATCTATAGATTGCTTTGGGTGATAAAGACAGATTAACAATATTATGTCTTCTAGTCCATAAACATGGAATATCTACTTATTTTGATCTTCAATATTTAATCAACATCTTAGAGTTCAGTGTACAGATATTTTGTCTCCAAGGTTAAATTTATTCCTGAATATTTTATTCCTTTTGTGAATGGAATTGTAAATGGAACTGCTTTTTTATTTTTTTCTGATGGCTTGCTGTTGATGTATAGAACTGAAACTGATTTTTGTGTATTGGTTTTGGTATCCTACAACTTTACAGAATTTATTAATGCTAACCTTTTTTGGAGTCTTTAGGGTTCTCTCTATATAATGTCATGTCATCTGCAAATAGACACGATTTCTTTCTTTTTAATTCGGATGCCTTTTTACCTATTTCTTGCTTACTGGTTCTGGCTAGACTTCCAGTACTAATATAAATAAAAGTGGTGAGGCTGGGCATCCTTCTCTTATTCCTGGTCTTTTAGCTTTTAACTGTTGAGTATGATATTTATTAGCTATAGGCTTGACATATAAGGGATTTATATGTTGAGGTGTATTCACTTTATAACTAGTTTGTTGAGAATTTTTATAAGAAGAGATGCAGACTTTTGTCAAAAGTTGTTTCTGTTTCTATTGAGATTTTATCCTTCATTTTTAATCTCTCTTTTGTTGATCTGGTATATCACAGATCCCTGGAATAAATTCCATTTGTCATGATATATAATCCTTTTAATGTACTGTTGAATTTGATTCGCTAACATTGCGTTGAGAGTTTTTGCATGTATGTTTATTAAGAATATTTACCTGTAATGTTCTTTTGTTTTGATGACCTTTATCTAGTATCGATATTAGGGTAATGCTGGCCCTGTAAAATGAGAAAGGTATGTTTCCTTTTCGTCTACTTTTTTTTGAAGAATTTGAGAAGGATTGATAATAACTCTTCTTTAAATGTTTGGTACAATTTACCAGTGAAGCCACCTGGTCCTGGATTTTTTCAACGTTTATTTATTTTTGGGACAGAGAGAGACAGAGCATGAATGGGGGAGGGGCAGAGAGAGAGGGAGACACAGAATCGGAAACTGGCTCCAGGCTCTGAGCCATCAGCCCAGAGCCTGACGCAGGGCTCGAACTCCCGGACCGCGAGATCGTGACCTGGCTGAAGTCGGACGCTTAACCGACTGCGCCACCCAGGCGCCCCATGGATTTTTATTTGAGAGGTTTTTGACTATTGATTCAATCTCTCTACTAATAGTCTGTTTGATTTTCTATTTCTTCATCATCCGGTTTAAGTAAATTACCTTTATTTTAGGTTATCCTTTTTTCCTAGGTTGCCCAATTTGTTGGTATGTAATTATTCATGGTAGTCTTTTATTGTCCTTTTTATTTCTGTATTATCAGTTGTAACACCTACTGTTTTCATTTCTGAAAACAGTTTTTGTTGTTTTGTTTGTGTGTGTGTGTGTGTGTGTGTTTGTTTTTGTTTTTGTTTTTGTTTTTGTTGTAGCTAAAGGTTTTCTTGTTTTCTTTTCAAAAAAAAAAAAAAAAAAGAGGGAGGGGATGCTCCTGGGTGGCTCAGTTGGTTGAGCGTCCCCACTTCTGCTCAGGTCACAATCTCATGGTTCATGAGTTCAAGCCCCACTTTGGGCTCGAACAGAGCCTGGAGTCTGCTTTCGATTCTGTGTCTCCTTCTCTCTCTCTCTGCTCCTTCACCACTCATGCAATGTGCCTCTCTGTCTCTCAAAAATAAAAATTTAAAAAAGAAAAAAAGCTCTTAGTTTCACTGATCTATTCTGTTCTTTTTAGTCTCTGTCATTTATTTCTGCTCTGAATTCATTTCCTTTCTTCCACTAACTTTGCATTTATTTGTTGTTCTAGTTTCTTGAGGTATATAGTTAGGTTTTTTGAGCTCTTTCTCAATGTAGGCATGTACTGCTTTGAAATTCTGTCTTAGAATTGCTTTTGCTGCATCACCTAAGTTTTAGTATGCTGTGTTTCTGTTTTGGTTTGTCTCAATATATTTACTTCTAATTTCTCTTATGATTTATTTTTGATCCATTTTTTGTTCAGTAGCATGTTGTTCAATCTCCAAGTATTTGTTAATTTTCCACTTCTCTTGTAATTTCACTTTCATACTACTGTGGTTGGAAATGATGCTTGATATGATCAGTCTTCTCAAATTTATTAAAACTTGTTATGTGGCCTAACATAGGCTATAACCCGGAGAATGTCCCATGTGTACTTGAAAAGAGTGTGTATTCTTGTATTGTTGGTTATAATCTTCTATAAATATCTGTTAACTCTGTCAGGCCTAATATGTAGTATATATGTCCAATGCTTCCTTAATGATTTTGTATCTCCATGAGTCCTACATTGTTGAAAGTGAGGTATTTAAATTCCCTGCTATTATTATATTGCAGTCTATTTCTCCTTCAGATCTGTTAATGTTTGCTTTCTAAAGTTAGGTGCTCTTAATATCAACATGTTTTTATTTCATGCTGGAATATATCATAGTGCTCTCTACTGAAAGAAACTACCCAGAGTGTGACAGAATTAGCAGTTCCTTTTTCTATTTTCAAGTTGGAAACTTTTGTGAAATAGTTCTCACATGTTTAAAATGGCATAGAACAGGCATCAGCAAAACTCCTGTGGTCAAATCCTGTCTGTTACCCATTTCAAAAATAAAGTTCTATTAGAGCACAACCATGACCATTTGTGTAGAACTGTCTATGGTTCTTCTGTGCTACAGTGGGAGAGTTGGGATAGTTGTGACAGAGATCATATGGTCCACAACATCTAAAATATTTAGACTTTATTTGGCCATTTACAGAAAAAGTTTATTGTTGCCTGGCATAGAGGAAAATGAAAAGATGTTCAACTTAAGGGTTAAGGTGATATTATTTCAATAAAATTATTTCAGTTCTCAAAAAGGAGCTGATACACTACGGCTATTGCATGTATTAACATTGTATTATTTATAAATATATATATGTGCATATGTGTGTATACATATATATTTATAAATAATACAATGTGTATACATATATATATGTATACATACACATATATTTTACTTTCTAGAATTCAATCAAAGATATATTGTCCTTGGGGTAAGAAACAGAACAAAAACACATACATTAAAAAATAAAGGATAACAAGGAGTTTGAGAGTTTTACCCTTTATACTTCCTATTAGTTATATTTTATTTGTAGATAATGGAAAATGTAACAAAGAGGTGTCAAATAATTATTACTTAAGATGAATAATGTATATTAGCTTTTATCTAAATTTAATTCCTCTGTTCATTTGAGAAACTGTAACTCCAGCTCAATTGGATGCCTCCCGTTTGAAACCTGGAAGACAGTTATTATGGGCACTTCTAAGCAAAAGGAGAAGAACTGAGACAAAGGAATAACCTTTCTGATTTTTATAGTGTCACATTTTTCCGTACATTAGGATCAAGTAAGTCCCAACTCTGAAATTGTTATGCAAGAATGGAAAGGACTTTCTGAGTCGAAATTAAGCAGGTTCAAAGTAGGGATAAATAATCCTCCAGGGTTGAAAAAGAGTCTTTTTCACTTAATTAGCAAGGATAATTTGTATTATAAATACAAAAATATTAGATGTATGTAATATTTAATTTATCATGTAACATATATAATTTAATATATTATATATATATATAATATTTAATCATAGAGGACTATAAGGAAAAGAAAAATAAAACATACATATGGACTAATAAAATTCTACTCCACATATTCACTTACAGAACAATAGTATAACATCGATTTTCACAACATGCATTTATTTACAGATGTAGTATCAAATAAATTCAATTTCTCTTTAGCCATAATGTTAACTCCAACCCTAATATATGTGAAAAATATAGAGGGCCTAGCATAGTTTTCATTCTTGTAGAGAGTAATATGAACAAAAATCTTAGACCTTTTGCTGTTGACTCTAACAAGAAAAAATTAGGAAATGTATATGTGACTCTTTCCAGGCTCTGTGGAATGAAGTGAATGATGCCCATCCTTGAAAATAGCCTCTTCTTAAGACAGCATTGAAAGTATGAAGTTATCCTTGAAATAAGTCTCCATTCTCAACAACGATCATTGTTTATATTATATATTCACTTCTTGATTGTTCATTTTAGAAACTCCATATTTATTAGCCAAGGCTAAATGATATTTTCCTTTACATACATAAACAAAATATTTTGACAAGTTTCTTAATTAAAATGCTGTGACATTCATTCATTCATTCTGACATCCAAGGAAGTATTAAACAAATTATCTTTTCTTCTTTTACTCTTTTATTGAGCACCTATTGTGTGTCATGGATTATCCTAGTTATTGATGCTACAACAATAAGCAAAACAGAAATAAGTTTCTACCTTCAAGGAGTTTTATATTTCACTGGATTTTAGCAAAGCTTTTCAGTACAAAAAGACGTACTTCAATTTGGTACATAAATCAATGTTGTGCATAATATTTTACTTTACTTAGATTGAAACAGTTATCAGTTTCCATGGAGTTAAACTGCTTTTATATAAGCGACAAAAAAAAAGTAGCAGAAGAATGTGAATGGTGATCAAAGCTAGGACTGAAGCTGAAATAAAGAGACAAGATTTAGAATGTTAAAATAAAGACCTGAATTCTATGTCAATGAGTAATGAGAAATAAGTTAAAATAGTAATGATCAAATGCTTGCAAGTAATTTACGTAAGCCCCACCCTCTGCTGAGATCTGTGAATATAGACCTCTGATTTATAATAAAATATTCATAGCTAACATTTATTAATCGTATGATATTTGTTCTAAGCGTTTTGCATTAATTCAGTCAGTAAACTATAAAGAAAAATTTTAAAGTTTGCAAACCTATTCATTAGGTACCATTATTAGTCTCACTATATATTAGGGGACTCCAAGCACCCCGAATTTAAATAATTTATCCCAGGTCACAGGGCCATTACGCGGTGGAGCTAAAATTCATATGTACAAAGTTTATACACTGCATTCTTTTACACTAAAACAAGAATTTGGAGTGAATAATTTGTTTACAAAATACTTTTTGACATTTTTAAAATTGTTTGTAATGTTTATTTATTTTGGGGACTTTTTTGGGGGGATTGCATCAAATCTAGATGAAGTTTGGAAGAACTCACATCTTAATGATACTGAGTTTTCCTGTCTTTGAACATGAATAATCTCTCCATTTTGGTTCTTTGATTTCATTCTTCAGAGTTCTATAGTCTTCCTCAAGACTAAGAGAAATCTTGGATATTATGTTAGATTTACACTTCTGAATCTTATTAATGTTTTGTTAAGAATTTTTGTACCTGTGTTCATGAGGGATATTTACCTGTAGTTTTCTCTCTGCCTGGTTTTGGTTATTTGGTAGAATAAGTTAGGAAGTATTCCTCTGTTTCTACTGTCTTGAAGAGTTTGTAAGTAATTGGTATAATTTCTTCATTAAATGTTTGGTAGAATCCATCAGTGAATCCATCTGGCCTGGTGCTTTTTGCTTTGTAAAGTTATTATTGATTCAGATTGTGTATTTTTCTCGTGTGAGTTTGGCAGATTGGGTCTTTCAAGGGGTTGGTCTATTTCATCTAGATGATCAAATTTACAATCACAGAGTTGTTCAGAATATTTTATACTACTCTTTTAATGTCCATGGAATAAGTTCTAGTGTCTCATCTTTCATTTCTGATATTAATAATTTGTGTTCTCTCTTTTCTTTATTCTGACTAGGGGCTTATTAGTTTTATTGATTCCTTTTTTCAAAGAAATAATTTTTGTATTTGTGGAGTTTTTTCTCCATTGATTCTGTTCTTTATTTCTACTATGTTTATTTTCTTCATAGTTTGGATGAATTTGTTCTTCTTTAGTTTCCTATGGTTGTAGCTTACATTATTGACTTTAGATCTTTCTTCTTTTCTTTTTTATTTTAATTTTTTAAAAGTTTATTTATTTATTTTGAGAGACAGAGAGCAAAAGAGGGTCAGAGAAAGGGAGAAAGAGAGAATTCTAAGCAGGAACAACACTGTCCACGCACAGCCCGATGCAGGGCTCAACCTCACAAATTGCGAGATCATGACCTGAGCTGAAGTCAAGAGTGGGACGCTCAACCAACTGAGCCACCCAGGAGCCCCTCTTTTATAATATGTGCATTCAATGCTATACATTTCAAAGCATTACTTTCACTGCTTCCCACAAATTTTAATAAATTGTATTTTGAAATTTCTTCTTTGACTCATGTACTACTTAGAGGTAGATTGTTTAGTATCTAAACATTCTGGAATTTTTTCAGCCTTGTTTTATTAAAATATAATTAACATGCAATGTTTTATTAGTTTCAGGTGTACAACGTAATGATTCAGTAATTGTAAACACTACTCAGTACTCACCATGGTAAGTGTAGTCACCATCTGTAACTATACAGCATTATTACAATATTATTGATTCCATTTCCTATTCTGTAATTTTCATCTTAGTGACTTGTATTATGAATATATAGCTTCATTTCATAGTATTCTGAGAGCAGATATTATATGATTTTTATTGTTTTAAAATTTTTTAAGGTATGTCTTGTGGACCAGAATGTGGTCTATCTTGGTAATGTTCCATGCAAGCTTAAGAAATGTGTGCAATCTGCTGCTGTGGATGAAGTTGTTGACAGATATCAATATCCAGTTTATTATATAAACTGTCAGCACAGGGGGCCTGATGTAGGGGCTCGATCTCGTGAACCTCAAAATCATGACCTGAGCCAAAATCAAGAGTCAGACGTTTAACCAACTGAGCCACCCAGGCACTCCAACCTCATGTGTTTTGATGCTCTGTTGGTAGGCTCATACATGTTAAGCATTGCTAGGTCTTGGAGAATTGACTCCTTTATCACTGTAATGTACCACTTAATGCCTCATGATGTTTCTTGTTCTGAAGTCACCTCTCTCTGAAATTATTATAGCTATTCCTGCTTTCTTTGTTTTCTTCTCTCAAGTTTTTATTTAAGTTTCAGTTATTTAACATATAGCATATTAGTTTTAAAAACAGAATCTGGTGAATCATAACTTACAGTCAACAACCAGTGCTCATCACAAACACCCTCTTTAATGCCCATCACCTATTTATCTCACCCCGCACCAATCTCTCCTTCAGTAACTCTCAATTTGTTCTCTATAGTTGAGACTCTGTTTTCAGGTTTGCCTCTTCCTTTTTTTTCTCCCCTATATTCATCTGTTATATTTCTTAAATTCCACGTATGAGTGAAATCATATGGTACTTTTCTTTCTCTGACTCATTTCACTTAACATAATGCTCTCTAGCTCCATCTGTATCCTTACAAATGGCAAGATATCATTCTTTTTTTATGGTTGAATAAAATTTTCCGTTGCATATATACCACATCTTTATCTATTCATCAGGCAATGGACAGTAAGCCCATTTCCATAATTTGGATATTGTTGATAATGTTCCTATAAACATTGGGGTTCATGTATCCCTTCAAATCAGTATTTTTGTATATTTGGGTAAATACCTGGTAGTGCAATTGCTGGCTTATAGGGTAGTCCTATATGTTTAAGTTTATTTATTTATTTTGAAAGAGAGGAAGAGCATGCACAGGGGAGGGGTGGGGCAGGGAGGGAGAGAGAGAATCCCAAGCAGGCTCCACACTGTCAGTGTGGACCTGATGCAGGGCTGAATCTCACAAACTGTGAGATCACGACCTAAGCCAAAATCAAGAGTCAAAAGCTCAACCATCTGAGCCACCCAGGTGCAGCAAAGTAGTTCTATTTTTAACTTTTTGAGGAACCTCCACACTGTTTTCCAGAGTGGTTGCACCAGTTTGCATTCTCACCAACAATGTAAGAGGGTTTGCTTTTCTCCACATCCTTGCCAACACCGTTGTTTCCTGTGTTGTTAATTTTAGCCATACTGATTGGTGTAAGATATTTTATTGTAGTTTTGATATACATTTCCCTGATGAGTGATGTTGAGTAGTGTTTCATGGATTTGTCAGCCATCCGTATGTATTCTAGGGGAAAATGTCTCTTCCTGTCTTCTGCCCATTTGTTAACTAGATTATGTGTTTTCTTGGCCTTTGAGTTTATAAGTGCTTTATATATTTTAGATATTAGCCCTCTATCGGATATGTCATTTACAAATATCTTCTCCCATTCAGTAGGTTGCCTTATAGTTTTGCTGATTGTTTTATTCACTGTGCAGAGGCTTTTCATCTTGATGAAATCCCAATACTTCATTTTTGCTTTTGTTTCCCTTCCCTCAGGAGACATAACTAGTATGAAGTAGCTATGGCTGATGTCAAAGGCGTTACTACTTGTGTTCTCCTCTGGGATTTTCATGGTTTCCTACCTCACATTTAGGTCTTTCATCCATTTCGAATTTATTTTTCTGCACAGGGTAAGAAAGTGGTTCAGTTTCATTTTTTTACATGTTGCTGTCCAGTTTTCCCAATGCCATTTGTTGAAAAAAATGTCTTTCTTCCATTGGATAGTCTTTCCTGCTTTGTCAAAGATTAGTTTATCATATAATCGTAGGTTTATTTCTGGGTTTTCTACTCTGTTCCATGGATCCCTATGTGTCTGTTTTTGTGCCCGTACCATACTGTCTTGATCAGTGCAGCTTTGTTTTTTGTTGTTGTTGTTTTGTTTTGTTTTGTTTTGTTTTGTTTTGTTTTTTTAACGTTTATTTATTTTTGAGAAACAGAAAGAGAGACAGAGCATGAGTGGGGGAGGAGCAGAGAAAGAGGGAGACACAGAATCTGAAGCAGGTTCCGGGTTCTGAGCTGTCAGCACAGAGCCTGACAAGGGGCTAGAACTCACAAACTGTAAGATCATGACCTGAGCCGAAGTTGGATGCTTAACTGAGCCACCCAGTTGCCCCAGATCACTACAACTTTGTAATATAACTTGAAGTCTGTAATTGTGATCTCTCCAACTTTTCTTTTTCAAGATTGCTTTGGCAATTCAGGGTTTTTTGTGATTCCATACAGATTTTAGAATGGGTTGTTTTAGATCTGTGAAGAATGCTGGTGTTATTTTGATAGGGATTGCATTGAATGTGTAGACTGGTTTGGGTAGTACAGACATTTTAACAATATTTGTTCCTCCAATCCATGAGCGTGGGATGTTTTTCCATTTCTTTGTCTAATCTTTAATTTTTTTTTTTTCATAAAGGTTTTATAGTTTTCAGAGTACAGATCTTTTCCCTCTCTGATTAGGTTTTTCCTAAGTATCTTACAGTTTTTGGTGTAATTTTAAGTGGGATCAATTCCTTGATTTCTCTTTCTGCTGCTTCATTATTGGTGTATAGAAATGCAATACATTTATCTATGTTGATTTTGTATCCTTCAACTTTGCTGAATTTGTGTATCAGTTCTAGCAATTTTTGGTGGAGTCTTTGGGTTTTCTACACAGAGCATTATGTCATCTGCAAATAGTGAAAGTTTGACTTCTTCCTTGCCAACTTAAATGCCTTTTTTTTTCTTTTTGTTCTCTGATCACTGAGGCTAGGAATTCCAGTATTATGTTAAATAACAGTGGTGAGACTGGACATTCATTTCTGTCTTGCTCCTGATAATAGAGAAAAGCTCTTAGTTTTTCCTTATTGAGGATGATATTAGCTGTGGGTTTTTCATATATGGCCTTTATGATGTTGAGCTATGTTCCCTATTTTTGTTTTGTTTTGTTTTTTGTTTGTTTTTTTTAATCAAGAATAGATGCTGTGGTTTGCCAAATGCTTTTTTCTGCATCTATTGAGAGGACCATACAGTTCTTATCCTTTCTTTTATTAATGTGGTATCATGTTGATTGATTTGCAAATATTGAACCACGCGTGCAGCCCAGGAATTAATCCCATTTGATCATAGTGAATGATTCTTTTAATGTACTGTTGGATTCAATTTACTGGTATTTTATTGAGAATTTTTGTATTAATATTCATCAGGAATATTGTCTGTAGTTCTATTTTTTAATGGAGTGTTTGTGTAGTTTAGGAATCAGGATAATACTCACCTCATAGAATGAGTTTGGAAATTTTCCTGCCGTTTCCATTTTTGGAATAGTTGGAAAAGAATAGGTATTAACACTATTTTAGACGTGTGATAGAGTTCCCCTGTGAAACCATCTGGCCCTGGAATTTTCTTTGTTGAGAGATTTTTGATTACTGAATCAATTTCTTTGCTGGTTATTGGTCTGTTCAAGTTTCTATTTCTTCCCATTTCAATTTTGGTAGTTTATATGTTTTTAGGAATGTATCGTTTTCTTCCAGATGTCCAATTTGTTGGCGTATAATTTTGTATAATTTTTCATAATATTATTTTGTAACTATTTGTATTTCTGTGGTATTGGTTGTTATTTCTTGTCTCCCATTTGTGATTTTACTTTTGGGGGTCCTTTCTTTTTTCTTTTTCATAAGTTTGGCTAGAGGTTTATCAATTTTATTAATTTTTTCAAAGAACCAGCTCTTGGTTTCATTGATCTGTCTTACTTTTTATTATCATTATTATTTTTTAACTTTCTATATCTTGTGTTTCTACTCTAATTTTTATTATTCCCCTTATTCTGATGACGTTAAGCTTCATTTGTTGTTCTGTTTCTAGCTCCTTTAGGTGTAAGGTTAGGTTGTTTGATATTTTTCTTGTTTTTTGAGGTATCCCTGTATTGCTATATACTTCCCTCTTTTGACCGTTTTTGCTGTAGCCCAAAAGTTTTGGATCATTATGTTTTCATTTCCATTTGTTTCCATGTATATTTTTAATTTATTCTCTAATTTCTTGATTGATCCATTTATTCTCTAGTAGCATGTTTTTTAATTTGAATGTATTTGTGATCATTCCAATTTTTTTCTTGTGGTTGACTTCAAGTTTCATAGCCTTATAGTCAGAAAATAGGTACAGTATGATCTCAGTATTTTTGTATTTGCTGAAGCCTGATTTGTGATCTAGAGTGTGATGTATTCTGGAGAATGCCCTTGTGCACTTGAAAAGAATGTGTATTCTGCTGCTTTAAGATGAAATATCTGGAATTTATCTGTTAGCTCCATATGGTCCAGTGTGTCATTTCAAACTATTGTTTTCTTGTTGATTTTTTGCTTGGATGATCTGTCCATTGATTTAACTGGAGCATTGAAGTCCAGTAATACTAAAGTATTATTTTCAATGAATTCCTTTAGGTTCATTATTTGTTATATTTGTTATGCTTGTTATATATCAGGGTGTTTTCATGTTGGAAGCATAAATATGTACAATTGTTAGATCTTATTGGATTGTCCCCTTTATTATGATACAGTGTTCTCCTTTACCTCTTGGTACAGTCTTTGCTTTAAAATCTAGTTTGTCCAATAAAAGTATTGCTTCTCTGGCTTTTTTTTTCATATCCATTTGCATGATGAATATTTCTCCATCCACTTATTTTCAATCTGCAGGCTTTTTTGGTTCTAAAATTAGTCTTTTGGGGTGCCTGAGTGGTTCAGTCAGTTAAACATCTGACTCTTGGTTTTGGCTCAAGTCATGATCTCACAGTTTGTGGGACCAAGCCCCGTCTCAGGCTACATCCTGAGATCATGGAGTCTACTTGGGATTCTCTCTCTCTGTCTCTCTTTCCTCCTCCCCTGTTTGGATTCTTTCTCTCTCTCTCTCTCTCTCTCTCTCTCTGTCAAAATAAAGAAACTAAACTAAACTAATGAATCTCTTCTAGGCAGCATATAATTGGGTCTCATTTTTTTATCCATTGTGGCAGTTTATGTTTTTTGATTGTAGTGTTTAGTCTATTTAAATTCAGAGTGATTACGATACATATGAGTTTAGTGCCACTTTATTACTAGTTTTGTAATTTTTTTTTTTTCTGGAGAGTTTCTTTTCCTTTCTAGTCTTCATCACTTTTGTTTTTTCCTTCCCACTTAAATAGTCCTCTTTAATATTTCTTATAGGTCTGGTATAATGGTCATGAACTCTTTTAGTTTGCTTTTCTCTAAGAACCTATTTATCTCTCCTTCTATTCTGAATGCTATTCTTGCTAGATAGAGTATTCTTGGCTGCAGATTTTTCCCATTCATCATGTTGAATATATCATACCACTCCTTTCTAGCCTGAAAAGTTTATGTGGAGAGATCTGCTGCTAACCTTATGGGACTTCCCTTGTAAGTTAAGGACTTGCTTTGTCTTGCTGCTTTTATGATTTTTTCTTTATCACTATATTTTGCAAATTTAACTACAATATGTTTTGGTTTGGGCCTGCTTTTGTTGATTTTGATGGAATTTCTCTATGCATCCTGGATTTGAATGTCTGTTTCCTTCCCCAGATTGGATTAGTTTTCAGCTAATCCAACTATGGATTAGTTATTTCAGCTAATATAATATAATATAATATTATATTATTCTTGAAATAAATTGTCTGCCCCTTTTTCTCTCTTCTTTTTGTGGGACTCTTATGATATGAATGTTATTCTGTTTGATGTAAAACCCTGAGTTCTCTAAGTCTACTCTCATGTTCTATCATTCTTTCTCTCTTTTCTGAAGCTTCATTATTTTCCCTAATTCTATCTTATTCATTCCTCAGATTCTTCCATCCTTGTGCTCATCATTACATCCACTTGGCTTTGAACCTCAGTTATTGTATTTTTTTATTGCCTCCTGATTTGTTTTTGGCTCTTTTATTTCTGTAGTAAGGGTATCCCTGAAGTTTCCATGCTTTTCTTAAGCCAAGTGGGTATCCTTATAATTGTTGCTTTAAATTCTGCATCAGGCATATTGCTTATATCTGTTTTACTTAGATCTCTGGCTTTGTATTTTTTTGAGGGGATGAATTCTTACATCTTGGAATTTTGTGTACATCTTTGTCTTCTGCTGTGTGTTGGAAAATCCTGTTATGTTTCTTGCTCCTATGAGTAATGCCTTTATGAAGAAGAGGTCATATAATGTCCAAGACCTGGTGCTTCAGGAAGTGTCTCTGTTGTGTGCTGTGTGTACTTCACTGGTGTGTTTTGGCTGTTCTATCCCTCAGGTCAGTCCCCTGCAGAGGTTCTCCTTGTCTTCCGTGTACAGTGTTCAGACCTTGACCAGAGTGTGGCAAGTTTTAAATAAGTATGCTCTGATATGTTTGTTAAATGAGACCTGATGCTATTTCTACTAGAACTGAACCTCTGCAGAACTCTAAGGTCAGTAGACGTGGTATGTGTAGGGGTTTGTGCTGGTCTTCTGGGAAAGGACCCATGGTCCTTAGGCACACCTGCCAAAGAAAAGCAGTACCAGCAGAGTGTGGGGAGGTGAGACTTTGTGTAAGCAAGTTAGGCAGACAGAGCTGGTGCTATGCTGTTTACTGAAGTTGATATATGCTGAGGGGAATGGAAGAGAATTGGAGTCAGCCAGCTCCTTTGTACATGGAGAGAGGAGTCTGTGCTTCCTGACCTCAGTGAAGCCCTCCCAGAAGAGGAAATAATTTCTCCTCATGTGTCCTAGGTGTTTTTCAGATAGCTGTTTTTACATTGCGTGTGTCTGAGTTGTTTGTTGGCTTGGAGTAGCACAGTGCACTTTGGGCTCTATCCCAGCCAAGTCCAGTGACTTTTAAAACTCTGACTTTAGGGACCTTGTGTGGTGAGGACCTGTGCTGGTGTTCTGGTGGAGGGTATCACCACAGTGGTACCCATGTAGATTTGATCCAGAAAGGCAGTCATGCCAGAGCACAGGGGCCGAGGATTTTGCACAAAGCACACTTGCAGCCAGTGCCCAGGCGAGCCGCCCTCAGCATGTGTCTCTTTACCTATGCTGAGGGGTGGGAAAGGGAAATGACACCTGCTCACTCCTTTGTCTCCAGAAAAGCAATGCCACCTCTTACAGATTTGCTTTAAGAAGAGGAAGCAATCTCTCCCTGTGTACCCTAGATGATCCTTAGATCATCCTGTCTCCTGTGGGGTTGCTTGCCTGCCTTCTCTCCAGGAGAAGGGCAACACTCAGTTCTCTATCCAACCAAGCCCAGAGATCTCCAAAACTCCAGTTTTTTAAAATATAATTGGTTGCAAAAACCCACAAAAATCAGCCTCTCATTTTCCTAGCCAATGGCTTTGGAAAAGTGTTCTTCTTGTGTGGATCCCTGTGTGCTCCACTCTTTCTTGCCTTTCTCTGTGACCAAGGCTCCCTCTCTTCTGCAGCACCCATGATCTCTTCCTCCCTAAGCCATGTCTCCAGACTTTCTAGCTTTCTTGATGTAGCATTTCCCCTTCCTCTAGTTGTGCAGTTTTGTCTATCAGTCCTCGGGTCAGTTTCTTCAATATTCAGAATGATTTGATAGTTACCTAGCTGGTCAAACCTAGGGTCCTCCTACTACACGGCCATCTTAACTTACCCCCCCATCCTGTTTTCTTTTGATTAGTGTTGTGTGTGTGTGTGTGTGTGTGTATTTTCATTCATTTACTTTTTAAATTATATTTGTCTTTATATTTAAAGTGGGGTTTGTAGGTGACATAGAGTTGAATTTTGTCTTTTGATCTACCGTTGCATTCCCTGTCTTTTTATTGGTACATTTTTATCATTCATTTTTAAATTGATTATTAATATGTTTGGATTAATATTTACCATGCTTGTTTCTATTTTCTTTTTGTCCATTTATACTATTTTTTTCTTCTATTCTTTCTCTGACTTTTGTAGCTTTAAGTGGACATTTTATGATTCAATTTCCTTCCTTTTTTAAATTTTTTTAGTAGTTGCCCTAGAGTTTGCAAAATGCATTTACAACTAAACCAAGTCCACTTCAAATAACACTATACTATTCAATGTATAGTGTGAATACTTTATAATAACAAAATTATCTTAATTCTTCCTTCCCATTTTTGTGTCATAGCTGCCATTAATTTCACTTATGTTAAGCATGCATAAGCAATATGTATGCTATATATATGTGCATATAAAATCAAATATATTGCTATTATCATCTTGAATAAAAAGTTATGTTAGATCAGTTAATAAAATTAATTTTTATAATGATTGTTTTAATGTTTTTATTTATTTTTGAAGGAGAGAGAGACAGAGCATGAGCGGGGGAGGAGCAGAGAGAGAGGGAGACACAGAATTTGAAGCAGGCTCCAGGCTCTGAGTTGTCAGCACAGAGCCCGACGTGGGGGTCGAACTCACAAACTGTGAGATCATGACCTGAGCCAAAGTCAGTTACCTAACCAACTGGGCCACCCAGAGACCCCACAGTGATCTTCTTTTCTTTATGTATATTCAAGTTTCTGATCTACTACATTTTCCTCCTCTCTGAAGAACTTGTTTCAAATATTACCTCTGTACTTCTTGCCCTCTTCTCCTCCTTCTTCTTCTTCTTCTTCTTCTTCTTCTTCTCCTTCTCTATTCCAAGTAAGTGTATTTTTGTCTTTTGTAATTATGTCACAGTCTATGGATAAATTTCCTTTCATTTTTTTTAGTCTTTGTTCTCTTCGATACTTGGTTTTTGAAGATTCTAACATATGCTCTTTTTCAGTCTTTTCTCAGCTGTCCAGTCTACTATTGGACAGTCTACTACTACTACTATCAAAGTCAATTATCATTTCTGTTAGTGTTTATTTCTTTCACTTCCTTATTATTTCTTAAAATTCCTCTTCCCTACTTAATTTATCCATATATTGTTGCACAGTATGTACTTTTTTCCATTAAAGCCTGCTCTTAGCTGATTAATTATATTTTTAAAAATTCATTTTCTGATCATTCTAACACTCTTTCCATGTATGACTGTTTCTGATGTTTTCTCCCTTTCAAAAAGAAATTGCAGAAATAAGACTTTGGTGATGTAGTGTTAGGTATGGGTGAAGGAAAGCGCTCTAGATCCCTATAATTAAATTTTAGTCTGTTGGTGAGCTTATGTTCTTAAGATGAGAACTTTCTTGGTGCTTCTCAGCCCTCTCCATTTAAGTAGGATAGAATGGCTACCTACCATTTAAGTAGGATAGAGGGAGCTAGGGTTGGTGATATGCCTTCTCTTAGGTAGTTTAGGATATGATAAATCCCCAGCAAGTTAGTCTTTAATAATACACTTTCTTCTAAGGGCAAACAGAATGCTCTAGTATGTTTCAGATTTGTTCTTTTTTTTTTTCCCTATTCCATAAGCATAACAAGATTTTTCTCTGATATTTACTGTGAGAAACTAGTAGAACTTCTAATGGTAAGACCACAACAGTATCTATCTATGAATGGGCCCTCTTGGAGGTTTAAACCCTAAAACTTGTCCTCTGAGCTTACAACAATTAATCAATTATGATTCAAATTTTCCTTCCCTGTCACTGTTGTTCCTATGGAGATTTCTTCTCTAGGAAGCTGTATTTTCAATTTGGTGGCAGCACTGTGCCTTGTGGCCTCAGTTCTCTGAAAATCAAAATAAAGTTGTTCTGTTTTCCTATAGTGCCATGAAGATAATTAAATAAAGTAATCATGGGAGATGGAATAAGTCTTGGGAAGGAGTATGTACTGCCAATAATGTGCATGTGCAAAGTATTCGATGATCCAAATAGTTATAAAGGAGAAAGATGATTATGAATTAGAATTGTCCACATAGAATGGATAAACATCATCTTGGTTATCCCATTTTGTCAGTCACCAGTCAGCCTAGCTGAGCTTTGTACAGAAATTAGACACCCAACATTGAACAACAGTATCTTGAGTACCATATTTAAAACTTTTCAATGAAAGGGAGATCTATATTACATATGTATGAATATAACCAAGTTACACAGTTGATGAATCTGGATTATGCTTGCCCAGAGTAAGCAACATCTAAGGTCTTTATGCAGATACATCAAATTATTATCAAAATTTTCCTCAAGATGTGATTCTGGATGAGGAAAGTTGCCTGAGGGAGTATTCTGTTGAAACTCAGTTTCTGGATCTTGAAGCCTGCAAGAGGTAAACATTTTATGTTAGAAATATTCCTCCAATTTATTAATTGGACTAGCTAATTAATAAAGTTGTACTGTTTTAGGTATGCCACAGTATGGAAGTTGCTAATGCAAAAATCTAATTCACGAGATAATTGAAAAATGGGATGAGGTTCCTTATGAAAGAATTACCTATGGGTTTTCATTCATTATGAGCAAGAAATAAATTACAATTGTTAATAAACCACTTTTAAGCCATATATTGTAATAGATGTCTATTTGCATTATTATATTTAACTAACAAGCAGCTATGTGAATTAGATGCTCATATGCCATTTTGCAGATGAGCAAACTGAGACAAAAAAAAATTGAGCAGCTGTTCCCTAACCACCTAGATAAGAAAATGCAGTGTAGATATTACAATATTAAACAACCTGACTACAAAGCTTATCTTCCTTTCTCTAAAGATGTTTTTATATCTTTAAAATTAATTTTATATGTAAAACATTATTTATAATGTGAAGTTGTAATAGTTATAGAGACAGACAAACATGGTTTATTGGCAAATTTCAGTTTTTGTCAGCTACTATTTCTCTATTGTAAGATATTATCTGGAAGAATACTTTAGAATATTGTAGATTTGCCCTTTATTGTTCTCGTTAATCCTGTTGTTCCCTCTCTCAAACTAAAGTCTAATTGCTATCTCTTAATATAGCAACAACTTTTTGCTATTTGTGATTTTCCACAGCAACTGCATCTAATCATATTAGTGGGCTTTCTATTAGCATGAGTAAGTTCTCTGTTGCTGCATGACAAACCATCTCAAAGCATGTTGACTTTGAATTATTCACTATTTCTTAAGAGTCTGTGCTAACAACAGGCAGGTTTTTTGTTTTGTTTTTTTTTTTTTTTCTGATATCTGCGAGACTTACCCACATGGCAGCAATCACCTGATGACTTGTCTGGAAATGGATGGTTTACTAAGGTCTTGCTCACATATATCTGAAGCCCTGGTGCTGGTTATTGGTAGATCCTCCCTCTTTCTATTTGGTCTCTCATTTAGTAGTATAGCTGAGGTTGCTTACAAGAAACAGAAGCAAAAACAACAAGAACTCTTAGGGCTATGCTCTGGAACTCACACAATACTGAATTTTCCCAATCTTATAGCAAGTTATAGGACCAGTCTCAATTCAAAATGTTGGGAAATAGTCTCCAATTTGTGAAAGAAAGACCACAAAATATTGTAATCATGTTTTTCCAACCTACCACAATCACACACTTTTCTCTTTATGTTATTACTAGAATTAGTACTAGTATTGACAATGCTAAGAGTTACAGAGTAATGTGGAGCTAAATACCACTAACCCCAGAGCAAGATGTCCTTGATTTCAAACCCTAGCCCTGTAAAGTTGGGCAAATAGCTTAATCTTCTTATGACTCAATTTTCTTATCTGTAAAATCGATATGATCATATTATTTACCAATGAGGTTATTAAGAGGGTTAAATTATTTAACACTATCAACTGCTTAGAGCTGTACCTGACAGTACATATATTTAACAAATGTTCTATACTTTGTTATATTAGAATTACTTAACCAATATGCTATTATAGTACTTTGAAATTATTAAGTATTTTCTACATATTTCATGCTAAATCTAGTTAATGTCAAGGTATGTCATAGTTTTAGATTATTAGTTCAATGTCCACATTGGGAATGGATATGATACAATCCCACTTCTCTTCATTTTCCTTTTCTGGAATTTAACCTCAACTATTCTTTCTCTTTCCTTTCTATAGTCAGTTTTTGAATGCTATCAGTTGTCTTAAATTATCATTTTCGAGTTATCCTTTTGCCACTGCCTTGGTTCAGACTTCTATTGCCTCATAAATAAATCATTACAATGACCTTCTTGTAAACAAGACAGTTTTTCTTTGTCTTGGTTAAAATTCTCCCAAACACACAAACTGAGATGAGGACTTAGGTACTGAAAATCTATTTGGGGCATGATCACAGGAAGCAGTATCTAAGGAATAAGTTGCTTATATGGGCACCAAGGCACACTTCCACTGCGAACTTTAAAAGAGTTCAAAGTAGAGAATCATCCACATAAAAGATGGGGAGGGGGCCATTACCTATGAACTTCTATTCTCTCATGCATGAAAATCTACCCCTGGGCACCTTAAAACTCCCCAATTCCCCAGTAAGTCTGGGCTATTGTCATCAGGAAACTCTACAGAAAAGTTTGCAGGATAAATGGGTTAAGGTAGGAGACCAGGATAGCTTGATTAATTTGAGCTCACAAAATGAGACTGAAATCAGATGTAGGTTGAGGGATATAATATAGTCACCAGAAGCCTCTGTCATATACAAATCTGACTGATACCTGTCTTTAGAATAAATCGTCTAAAATCTAAATCTAACTTCAGCACATTTGATCCCCCAAAGATGCCCATGGGTTAACCTCTGGGAACTTATCAATGTGTGATGTTATATATCAAAAGAGATGTTTCAAATGTAATTAAGGCTGAACACTTTAAAATAGAGAGATTATTTTAGATTATCTATATGAGCTTGATGTAATCAGATGGGTCCTTAAAAAAAGGAAAACAGACTTCTGGTTTTCAGTTCCTCATGGAAGGAGCTTAGATATGACCAATCTGTCATCACAAGTAAGGAGGTAAACAGACTGAAAAATCAACAACTTTTCTTGGATTACTAAAAGAGAATACAGAGAAAACTGTTGCCACCAACATTGGAGAGACCAGTGAATACAGGGAGTCTAGGTTTACTGAAAGAGACAAGCAGAAACTGCCTCAGGAGCCAATGCTTGTTCAGGAAAACCTGAACTGTAATTGGAAAATTGCTGACAATTCAGACTAGGCAAGCCTGACAGTTCAACTCCAGGATGTCTCAGTCTGAGAGAAGCACCTAAATACTGTAAGATTTAACTCCTGGAGCTTGACTGAGTCCTACAATAAACATTGTGGAAAAATCCCCTTGGGCTTCCAGCATGGGAGATAGTGCGGTGGGAGGGATGTAGGGAATCATTTTAATTTTGTAAATGTTATTTATTTTTGGGATAGAGACAGAACATGAGTTGGGGGAGAGACAGAGACAGAGAGAGGGAGACATAGAATATGAAGCAGGCTCCAAACTCCTAGCTGTCAGCACAAAGCCCAATGAGAGCCTGAACTCATGAACCATGAGATCATGACCTGAGCCAAGTTGGATGCTTAACCCACTGAGCCACCTAGGCACCCCTGTAATGAATCATTTTATAATATACTGGAATACCTTGTTCTTTTAAGAGGGTCTGCCCTCAAGAAAAGCTAGTTAACCAGAGACCAACCTACAGGGGTATTATCAGAGCCTAACTGATCTTGAAGGAAAATACTCAAAACTCTCTAGCCCATTCTATTGTGGATAGCTAGATGGATAAAGTAGACAGCATGTAAAAACCAATGTACAATGCAAGAGAGAGCTACCAATCCTAATAAAGAACTGAAAAAAATGCTAGTGATAATTTTGAAAACATTAGCAGAAATAAATGCCTTTGCTAGACTTAGCAGACTGGACTCAACTGAGGAAACAATCTCTGAGATAGAGGTTTTATCAATAGAATCCTTGAAAACCAAAATCAAAGAGAATAAAGACTGAAAGAAACAACCCCGAATACCCAAGGATGGTGGGACAATTATGAAGTGTACAACATGCATGTAGAAACTGCAAAAGACAATATCACGAAGATTGGAAAAATAGACACAGAAGATTTCCAAAAGATACACGTGATAAAGGACTGCTGTCCAAAATACACAAATACTTAAAACTCAATAAGGAAAACAACTTGACTTAAAAATAAATATATTAGACATTTCGCCAAAAGAGATATACAGATGTCAGATACACAAACGAAAAGATGCTTCATATCATATATCATCAGACAAATGCAAACTAAAACAATAATAAGGTATCACTACACACTTCTTATAATAACCAAAATCCAGGGTACTGACAACAAAAAATTCTGGTGAGTGTGTCAAAGAACAAAGATTCTCATTCATTGCTGGTATAAATGCAAAACAATACATGTCTTTTGGAAGACAATTTAGAGGTTTCTTACAAATTCAAATCTATTTCAATCGGACCTTAGAGCAAGTGCAGTCCTTGGTATTCACCCATAGGCATTGGAAACTTCTGTCACACAAAAATGAACGCACCAAACCTTCATGTGCATGTTTGTAGAAATGTTATTCATAGTTACCAAAAGTCAGAAATAAGCAAAATGTCCTTAAGTAGATGAGTGGATAAACTGTGGTATATCCAGAAAATGAAGTATTATTCAGTGTTAAGGAAAAAAAAACACAATAATCTGTCAAGACACGCAAGGACATATAGGAAACTTAAATGCATATGACTAAGTGAAAGAAGTCTATCTGGAAAGTCTACATACTGTGTGATTCCTGTTATATGACATCTAGAAAAGGAAAAACTATGGAAAGAATAAAAAGGCCAGCAGTTGCCAGCAGTATGGGAGTAGGAGGAGAGATAAATAGAACACAGAAAAATTTCGGGGCAGTAAAAATTCTCTGTATGATATTATAATAACGGAGGCATGTCCTTATATACTTTTCCAAACCTGTAGAGTGTATAACACCAAAGTGATTCCTACAGTAAACTATGGGCTTTAAGCAATTATGATATGTCACTATACTTGCATCTTTGGTTTAAAAAAAAAATCATGGCATCCTGATGAGTGATGTTGTTAATGGGGGAGGTTACACATATGTGGGGACAAAGTATATGTGAGAAAACTCTATACCTTTCTCTCATTTTCTGGTAAATCTGCAACTGCTCTTTAAAAAAAAAGTTAGAAAAAAAGAAACTAGAACACCTTCTCTAGTTATAAGAAGAGATATGGCAGAACACTGAAGCACAAAAAGATTACCAGTGTGAGAGGATTTGATGTGCCATCACTGGTTCTAAGATAGAGAACCACATATACAAACTAGAGAGAGGTCTCCAGGAGCTCCTGGTGGCCTCTAGCTGCCAGCCAGCAAGAAACAGTTATCTCAACTATATATCTGTGAAGAACTGGATTCTACCAACCCGAATGAACCTGAATCCCAGAGTCTCTTGATAAGGGCCCAATCAACACCTTGGTTTCAGCCATCTAAATGTGGGCCTGGTAAAGCAATCTAACCAACTGGGATTTTTTACCTACAAAGCTGTGAGAGAATGAATTTAGATTGTTTATATCATTAAACATGCATGTTCCTTTACAGCAAAACACAATTAATACAATGTTTAGAGAAATGTTTAATCAGTTCTCATCACTTTGCTGGACACTGACAGAATTCTTTAGTAGAGCGTTTAGTCTCCACGCAGCCTAGGTCTCCAGTGGTAACTCCTGCCATCCGCTGGAGGCATTTATGTCAAACAATATCAAAATTACTTTCAAGATGTCCATCCATCCATCCATCCATATTATCTCATTAAGCATTTTTTAACAAGTGTTTTGTAAAAATTATGATCTCTTTACCCTATATCTATATATCTGTATATCTATATATCTATATCTTCCCTGATTGCCACTCTCCTTTTCAAAGTTGGAAAGAAATTTCACCTAGACAAGAAAGCAAAGGAAAACTTAGATACGGAAAAAAAATCAAAGCAAGAGAAAGTAGATCTTAAATAAAATAGGTGGGGTATTTAAGTGCAATTACAGAACCGTGAAATATGAAAGATAAGGTAGGCAAAGGAGGGAGAGATGTGATCTAGAATGATCATGTGTACAATGGTATAGAGCTTATGTTTTAATTATTTGAGAGGATGCATTGAAAGATATTTGGTAGAGGATTGTAGAGTTATATTTAATGCTTTTTTAAAGAGGTCTCTAAGCAGTATGAAGATTTTTGAAAAGGTCATAATGTAAGTAATCTACGTAGTCAATAGAAGTGATAAAGATGTGAGACAGGTTTATGACAGAAGTGCTGATGGAGACAATAATACTTAAACATTTGACTTAGTATCTTCAGCAAAAAAAAAAAAACTTTATGTTACACAACCTCAATAAATCTTAAAAATATTATGTTAGAAAAAGTGGGACACAAAAGTATACATACAGTACGGTTCTATTTATAACAAGTTCAAGAACAGGTGAAACTGAATTGTGATTGATCTCAGATGAACAGTTGCCTTTGGAGGCTGAGTCCAAATGCAAAGGTCATGAAGGGATTTTTAGGGATGTTGGAAATATCTGATACCTCAATTTAGTGTAGTGTTTTCACAGTTGTACACATTAGTCAAAACTGAACACAGTGTACGTTAAAATTTGTGCATTTCATTATATGAATTCTACACCTCCATGGAGTTGATTAAATAATTCTGACAGATGTCAGAAGTAAGGAGAGAAGATAATCAAATCGATCAAAAGCCTCAGGCTTCCTGCTTGGATAGGAACATGGGAATGTGATGAATTGAGAAAGGGAATCCATAAGGTACAGTTTGGACTAAGAGAAAAAATTAGCATGATGAATTCATTTTGCAATATTCATTCTGATATATGTATGAAATAGCCAAATACAACTGTTTGGATTTTTAAGCTTGAAGTTCAGGATAAAACATAAGAGTTTGTCTCCATCAGTTTTGCTGTTATGAATATGTTTTAATTTATTTGTATTTCACTGGCTGTTGCTGATATTCAAGAAAGCCATTCATGTTTACGTATCGATTCTGTAACTTCCTACATTACTAAACTCTCTAAATTCTAGTAGTTTATAAACCATTTTGATGGGCTTTCTATGTAGACAGGCATAATATCCACAAATACTGAAATTACTTCCTTATTCTCAGAATTCTCAGAATTTACTTATTTGATACCTTCATTCTCTCTAAAGGCACTTCCAGCACAAGAAAGTGGCTTAAGTCTTAAGACTTAATAGTGATTCAATAGTGATGTGATCTTGGACAAATTATTTAACTTCAGTGAGAATAAGTTTTCATCACTGCAAATTGAAAAGAATAATAATACTTGCATGTTAATTGTGAAGAGAAAGTAATAATGAAATACCACCTGTAGCAACTTATTTGAAATAATATCTACAAATGTTATTTCTTTATATTCATGCTTCTTTGCAATATGGTTTTACAGCTACTCCTAACTCCCTGGCAAGACTATAGTTTTTCACTTCCTTTGAATTTGAATGATCTCGTGCCTTGATGTACCCATTAGCATGCATTGTAAATGATGATGTACCAAAGTTTTCTGACCCCTGTTCTAGTCAATTGCTGAAGAAAAACTCATGAGTATATTATTTCTTGGGTTACTGAATGCTTCAAACAGCGTTTAAAGAGCTTTGCCAGTTATATTATAAACAACACACATATATAATATATATAATTTTAATTATGTATATGTTTCAAATATCATTTGTCTTCCATTGTTTTGATTTGATTCTCTTGTGATTTCAATTTTACATAATTTAGATTCTTTTTAGCCTGTCTTCAAAAATCAATGAGTTTGGTTCTAACCATATTTATGCTTTTTATTTCTTCCTATATCTCATTTTTATTCTCTGGGTGGTTTTGCTGCACCTTTCCAATGCCCATTATTAAGTGTTCATTTGAATTAATTTTTGCTCAAACCTGTGGCCATTTGATTTTCATTCCTGATATTAGTTTATCTTTTATTTTTCATTCTTTGATAAGCTTGGTCATCTTTGTTTCATATCTTCGTTTTATTTTTCTTTTCCTACCCATCTATGTTCTTTTTGAATTTCTGAGTCAAGTTATTTATTTGTATCTCTAAATACTGATTTGTAGATATTCAGTTTGAAGTGTTGTATTAAGGTTAATATCTGCTTTAAAATGTTTTATTGGGGTTACTATATTTAAAATACTTTGATATTTCTTTTCCTTTTTTAGTAACAGTCTTGCATAAAAAAAAACTTTCTGCAGATGCATTTTTTATAGACATTTCTGGAGATTTTTGCTACCCTCCACTTGCATTGAAAACTTGAGATATGTGTGGTTTTCTTTTCTCTTAAAGATCATAGTCTTTATTTATTATGAAATTCAAATTATTGGACTATTATTATCTTTGGCCCATTACCTCAACTACCTCAGAAGTTTCCTTTTCTTTTTTTAAATATATTTTTCTGGATATAGAATTCTATGTTGACAGTTTTTTGTTTTAGTTTGGTTTCGTTTTGGTTTTGGTTTGTTTCAGTTTACATATATTGCTTCTCTATCTTCTGACCTCCCTTTTGTCTAATGAGAATTCACAGTCACTGGTGATTTATACCATTACATCCGTGTTGCCTTCTGTTTCCAGCTTCTTTCACTAGTGTAATGTATTTATAGTTGATCCATTTTATCACACATATCAGTACCTCTTTTTATGGCCAAAAATATCTTATTATATGGATATGTTCAATGGGTATTTGGATAGTTTCTGCTTTTTGACTGTCATGACCCTTTAATTTAACATAAAAAGAAAAAAAAATCCTCTGGCAGGATTTTCTTATGAGACTTCCAGAAAGGTATAAAATCTAAGGGAAACATTAGTTATGTTCAAACCGAGTGTTCTGAAATGTTTCTCTCTGTGCTGCTTATAAATCATATTTTTATAATATAAGCCTAATAAAGCAGGACTATTTCACTTTATGGTTCATGTTCTTTCCCTAGAGTTAGGTGGTCAATTATCCATAGAATAAATGAATAAATACATGTTCTGTGTCCAGTACTAGTCCCTATTCAACAATTCATTAGGTAGATATATTTTTTCTACCCATTCAATTGTATTAGATTGATTATTGCCATAAGTTTGTTCTATACTTGCGAACAGAATGCAACAAATGTTGGTTTTTCTAGAGAATATCCCAGGCATTTGTTGTAGCCATCAGAGACAGTTCCAAATTTTATCTGCAGAATATCTAATACAATACTTTATTCTTTAGGAACAAAATTTGGGTATTTACTATGTAGCTTCATACTGGATTATATAATTTTTATTTATTTGTTAACACTTTTTAACGTTTATTCATTTTTGAGACGCAGAGAAAGACAGAACACAAGCGAGAGAGAGGCAGAAAGTGAGGGAGACATAGAATCCAAACCAGACTTCAGGCTCTGAACTGTCACACAGAGCCCTTCCCAGGGCTCAAACTCATAGACTGCAAGATCATGACCTGAGCCAAAGTTGGGCGTTAAACCAACTGAGTCACCCAAGCGCCCCTTTCTTTATTTCTTAAGTTCATGGACATTTAACCTAAAATTTGGTCAACATATTGGATTTGTTATCAGTATAGTAAATGAGAAAAAAAATGGCCATACTACTTTGTAGCTCTTTTAATCAAATATGGAGTTTAATTTCTATATCCCTTGAATATGTATGGGTTGTCCTGGTGACTTCCTTTGAACAGTAGAATGCAGGAGAACTGATGTAAGAAGTATGAGCCTCAATTTCAAGAGACATATTTGTGTCCACTGTTACTATCATTGTGGACCTCAACACCTTTTGCATAAATCTGGGCTAAACTAAAGGAGATTGAAAAATCACATGGAACAGAAATAAGCCATCCATGGGGAGACTCCTCTGGACCAACCGGCTGTCAGTCATCCTGGCAGATGACCACAGATGTCTGTATAAGTCTTGCCAAAATCAGTGGAAAACACACAAAGATAAACCCAGCCCAAAATTCAGAATCACAGATTTTAAATAACTCAATGTGATTTTAAACCACCAAGTTTTAGCTTGAATTGTTATAACACAAAGTTAACTAATACAATTGATAGATTGGTCAAGAAAGTCGTGTATATAAACTCATATAGTTTAAAGTAAATTTCAAAATTCTAGGAAAAAACAAGAATATATCTGACAATTTTTGAACTTTAGATGCATTAGCTCTTCTGGTTGGTACAATGGTAATCATTTCTTCTCTCGTATTTTCACCATGGGTTGTTTTATATGAACACAAGCAACAAAAGCATTCTGTCAGATAATCTTTTTTCCCCATTATTCTATCTGCTTCTGGTCTTTTATAATAATCTGTGAGATCAATCGTATCTTTGACAAAATTGCTGGCTATTGTAAATTCATTTATTGAAAAGCAAAAGCAAGACATTCTACACAAGAACGATGAAAATGTAAAAATAGAAAATGTATCAATTCAGTAAGAAATGTTAGGTTAAAGAATTTTCCTTGCTATAAATAACCCCCATTTCTTTCAGATATGTAAAATAAGAAAAATAAAACCTATAGAATTCACACTGTTAATAATGAGCTTTGTGATATCCAACAGCAGTTATAGAGAACATCCTTTCTGTTTCTTATGCAAATGCAAGAAATACATAGTGAACGAAAATCAACTGGAAGATTTGTTATCTTTGAAGAATTCATGTGTTAGCAAAACCAGATGTGCAACATTAGAACTGGAAGGGCTTAAGTCATATGACTTAATTAACCCTTATTAGTTTCTGAAGAGGAAATAGAAATTCATGGTAAGTTCTTTCTCCAGTGACAAAAACAAACAAACAAAAACAAACAAAAAAAAACCCATCTAGTTTTACTTGTTTTTTTTTTCTTTAAATTTTAATGTTTATTTATTTTTTGAGAGAGAGACAGATCGACAGAGCACAAGAAGGGGAGGAGCAGAGAGAGGGAGACACAGAATCTGAAGCAGGATCCAGGCTCCAAGCTGTCAGCACAGAGCTCCATGTGGGGCTTGAACTCACAAACCACGAGATCATGACCTGAGCTGAAGTGGGACACCCAACCAACTGAGCCACCCAGGAGCCCCTAGTATTACACATTTGTTGATCTAAGTTTTCTGATTTCCAGTTAAATAATGATGTATATACATTCCTGATTAATTTTAATTGCTTTATCATAAAACTGAGGTCTTAATTCATTTGTTGGTAAAGATACAAATACTTAGAAATTTTAAAGAATTTAAAAGTATTTAGCATACATTCACTTAAGAAAAAGCTTCATTTTTTGTTTTTAGTATTTCTTGAAGTACATTATATTTTTCCTTTATCCTACAAATTATGAAGTAAACAAGGCTTTTGAAATTATTTTTGCATATGCAGTTTTGAATATTGTTCTATGGACCAATTGTTTTACACATTAGAAGTTTTTTGGGGTGCCTGGGTGGCTCAGTCAGTTGAGCGTGTGACTTTGGCTCAGGTCATGATCTCACAGCTAGTGAGTTCGAGCCCCGCGTCAGGCTCTGTGCTGGTGGCTCAGAGCCTGGAGCCTGCTTTGGATTCTGTGCCTCCCTCTCTCTCTGGCCCAACCCACTCGCATTCTGTCTCTGTCTCTCTCAAAAATAAACATTAAAAAAATTAAAAAAAATAAGTTTTTGTTATTTTATTTATTTTTATTGAAATGTTAGCTTAATTAGTTAAAAAGGAAAAACAATATATTTTTTTTTCCCAAAGCTAGTTGAAGACAAACAGACAGTGGCTAGAATTATGTCTTGGAAAGAAATGGTTTTGGCTTGGTTAGTAGCTCCACCTTTAACTAATTCTGTATGGGGTGCCGGGGAGGGGGGGCGTTACTTTATATCTAGGTTACTTTACTCTTATGAGATTTAATTATCTCATCATTGAAAATTCTTGATATATATATCAATATCATATAGATACGTAGATAATATGAATAAAGAAATGTTGACTACTATATGAGTAGGAAGAGTCGAGAAGAAGCAGTAGTAGCAGCGATGGTAGTAAATAAAAGGCAAAGATAAGAATCTTGGGACCCATTTTCTTTGGATTTGTGGCTTTTGGAAAGTCTGTATGGTTGTTTTTTGTCTGGCTGTCAGAAACAGAACTCCTGTTTTTGGTAATATGAAAAGTCTTTATTTATTTATTTATTTATTTATTTATTTAAGGGAGAGCACGAGCCTGGGAGGGGCAAAAAGAGTGGGACAGAGGATCGAAAGTAGGCTCTGAGCTGACAGGCTGATAGCAGCAAGCAGGATGTGGGGCTGGAACTCACCAACCTGGAGACCATGACCGAGCTGAAGTCAGCTCTGCAACCGACTGAGCCACTCAGGTGCCCTGGTAACGAGGAGAGTCTTGGAGTCCATGCTCAAGGAAGAATTTTCTGAAACTAGGGTTAAAAAAAAAAAAAAAAACAGTACCCAAAACAGTATAGAGACTCAGTGCTGGATCACTCAAGATAATTGAGTGCTGATGTTGATGCCGACGATGATCCATAGGATCTTCCAGTCCAACTCCTAATGTGTTTCAATCAGACTCATTTTACAATGACACATTAATTTTCTAAGTTGAAAAAGTTAAGTTTCAAGTATTTGGAAAATCAGTGTGAATAAGCTATTATTCCCTAGTGAGAAAAGAATAAAGGGATAATAAGAAACAAAATTGAGGAGTCGGAAGACATCAAGTAAGGAGAGGTAGTGGGATTTTTCCTCAGTGTTACTTCTTTACTTTCTTCATTTATTTTCCTCCGTCCCTCTAAATTAATTAATTTTTTTAGTGGTTGACATTGTTAAAAGTGAGTCAATCTCTACGGGAGCATTTCTCCAGGGAATGTTGCAAAATTCTGATTCTGAGAGAAAATTGTTACCTTATAGCCAATGCACGGATATTATGTGGAACCCCAAATGTATTCTATCCTATTCCATATTAATCCACTTGAAACAACAGGTGCATCAAGCATATGAATGCCCTTGTGGCAGAAAAAACAAAAATACGCAAGTGATCTAGATTAGAATTTTTCAGATTTTTTTTTTTTTTTGAAACTTCGGTCTTTTTTTTTTTTTGACCCTTTACAAACACACACACACACACACACACACACGGGTGTGTGTGTGCGTGTGCCATTCCAATTTTTACAAGTAGAAAAATCTTAAAGTAAAAATGTGTGAGCTTTCTTGCGCTCATCAATGAAGGTCACACAGCAAACTGACACCTTAAAGACCGTAGTAAAAGTGGGTGCTCCCATTTCTCTGGGTTTTACCTCCAGAAACTTTACCAGTCTCTCACTGTGAAGAACCAAGCAACATAGTTTTCTGGCTCTGGCAGTGGAAAGTGGAAAAAATAACCACTGTGAAATACACCCAAATCTTTATGCCTCACAAAGGTCAAACTTCGGTTTGCGTTAAACAGTGTTATTCCATCTAGTGGATGATGTCTTCTCAACTGCATCCTTCTAACCTTCCTATCTCATCTAATTGAGGCTAAAACGTTACAAAACATATGTAAATATCACAGCCCAGGGCATAAGGTCATGAAAAACTAAGATTTAATGATACCATAACAGGACACCTCCTCTGCAATCCACAACATTAATTGGATTCCAGTGCAATAGCAGTGGATTATAGATAAAGAAAAAAAAAAAAAAAAAAAGAAAGCTTACCAGATGCATTCTCACCTTGAGAAGGAATTATTGGAGAAGCCCAAAGACAATAGTAAAGACAAAACAAGAATAGGAGGATTTTTACAATCTGCCACATAACAACTATAGCAAACACTAAGCACAGCTCTATTTCAAGCCAGAGGAACCTAATTCCTCAAACTAAAGGCATATATAATTCAGTTTCTGTTACCCAATATTTTGTGTTTGTTTTCAACAAAAAATTGCACAGCATACAAAAAGCCAAGAAAAAATCTGAAGAGACAAAGTATTCATCATAACAAGAGCCAAATAGGACATAGATGTTGAAATTATCAAATGGAGAATTTTAAATAAGTATGATTAATATGTTAAGGGATCTAGCAGAAAATTATACAGGACAGAAACTCAGATCTATATAAAGAAAAGGAAGATCATCAAAGAAGAAATACATAAAATCCGTACTTTAAAAATGTTCCCATTCTTAACTGAACTAAGAAATACTGTTTAAATTAATAATATAATAATATATCGGGTGATTGTAGCATATGGATAAGTTAAATGAAAGCAACATCAAAAGGGACAGAAGGAATAAATTAGGGAAACCTTATTAAAAATATCTCCACCATACATGAAGCAGCATAGTCTACTTCTCTGAAAGTTGACTTACTTAAAAGTCTATGTTGCTGGGGTGCCTGGGTGGGTCAGTTGGTTAAATGTTCAACTTCTGATCTGTGATCAGGTCATGATCTCACAGTTTGTGAGATCAAGGCCTGCATAGAGCTGTATGCTGACAGCATGGAGCCTGCTTGGGATTCTGTCTCTCCCTCTCTCTGCCCCTCCCCTGCTTGCTCTCTCTCTCTCTCTCTCTGTCTCAAAATAAATAAATACACTTTAAAAAAAAGTTACTAATTCTAAGACCACTACTGATCTTTTTATTTTTTTTTCTTTTTTTTTTAATGAAATTTATTGACAAATTGGTTTCCATACAACACCCAGTGCTCATCCCAAAAGGTGCCCTCCTCAATACCCATCACCCACCCTCTCCTCCCTCCCACCCCCCATCAACCCTCAGTTTGTTCTCAGTTTTTAACAGTCTCTTATGCTTTGGCTGTCTCCCATTCTAACTTCTTTTTTTTTTTTCCTTCCCCTCCCCCATGGGTTCCTGTTAAGTTTCTCAGGATCCACATAAGAGTGAAACTATATGGTATCTGTCTTTCTCTTTATGGCTTATTTCACTTAGCATCACACTCTCCAGTTCCATCCACGTTGCTACAAAAGGCCATATTTCATTTTTTCTCATTGCCACGTAATATTCCATTGTGTATATAAACCACAATTTCTTTATCCATTCATCAGTTGATGGACATTTAGGCTCTTTCCATAATTTGGCTATTGTTGAGAGTGCTGCTATGAACATTGGGGTACAAGTGGCCCTATGCATCTGTACTCCTGTATCCCTTGGATAAATTCCTAGCAGTGCTATTGCTGGGTCATAGGGTAGGTCTATTTTTAATTTTCTGAGGAACCTCCACACTGCTTTCCAGAGCGGCTGCACCAATTTGCATTCCCACCAACAGTGCAAGAGGGTTCCCGTTTCTCCACATCCTCTCCAGCATCTATAGTCTCCTGATTTGTTCATTTTGGCCACTCTGACTGGCGTGAGGTGATACCTGAGTGTGGTTTTGATTTGTATTTCCCTGATAAGGAGCGACGCTGAACATTTTTTCATGTGCCTGTTGGCCATCTGGACGTCTTCTTTAGAGAAGTGTCTATTCATGTTTTCTGCCCATTTCTTCACTGGGTTATTTGTTTTTTGGGTGTGGAGTTTGGTGAGCTCTTTATAGATTTTGGATACTAGCCCTTTGTCCGATATGTCATTTGCGAATACCTTTTCCCATTCCGTTGGTTGCCTTTTAGTTTTGTTGGTTGTTTCCTTTGCTGTGCAGAAGCTTTTTATCTTCATAAGGTCCCAGTAATTCACTTTTGCTTTTAATTCCCTTGCCTTTGGGGATGTGTCGAGTAAGAGATTGCTACGGCTGAGGTCAGAGAGGTCTTTTCCTGCTTTCTCCTCTAAGGTTTTGATGGTTTCCTGTCTCACATTTAGGTCCTTTATCCATTTTGAGTTCATTTTTGTGAATGGTGTGAGAAAGTGGTCTAGTTTCAACCTTCTGCATGTTGCTGTCCAGTTCTCCCAGCACCATTTGTTAAAGAGGCTGTCTTTTTTCCATTGGATGTTCTTTCCTGCTTTGTCAAAGATGAGTTGGCCATATGTTTGTGGGTCTAGTTCTGGGGTTTCTATTCTATTCCATTGGTCTATGTGTCTGTTTTGGTGCCAATACCATGCTGTCTTGATGATGACAGCTTTGTAGTAGAGGCTAAAGTCTGGGATTGTGATGCCTCCTGCTTTGGTCTTCTTCTTCAAAATTCCTTTGGCTATTCGGGGCCTTTTGTGGTTCCATATGAATTTTAGGATTGCTTGTTCTAGTTTTGAGAAGAATGCTGGTGCAATTTTGATTGGGATTGCATTGAATGTGTAGATAGCTTTGGGTAGTATTGACATTTTGACAATATTTATTTTTCCAATCCATGAGCAGGGAATGTCTTTCCATTTCTTTAAATCTTCTTCAATTTCCTTCATAAGCTTTCTATAGTTTTCAGCATACAGATCCTTTACATCTTTGGTTAGATTTATTCCTAGGTATTTTATGCTTCTTGGTGCAATTGTGAATGGGATCAGTTTCTTTATTTGTCTTTCTGTTGCTTCATTGTTAGTGTATAAAAATGCAACTGATTTCTGTACATTGATTTTGTATCCTGCAACTTTGCTGAATTCCTGTATCAGTTCTAGCAGACTTTTGCTGGAGTCTATCGGATTTTCCATGTATAATATCATGTCATCTGCAAAAAGCGAAAGCTTGACTTCATCTTTGCCAATTTTGATGCCTTTGATTTCCTTTTGTTGTCTGATTGCTGATGCTAGAACTTCCAGCACTATGTTAAACAGCAGCAGTGAGAGTGGGCATCCTTGTCGTGTTCCTGATCTCAGGGAAAAAGCTCTCAGTTTTTCCCCGTTGAGGATGATGTTAGCTGTGGGCTTTTCATAAATGGCTTTTATGATCTTTAAGTATGTTCCTTCTATCCCGACTTTCTCAAGGGTTTTTATTAAGAAAGGGTGCTGGATTTTGTCGAAGGCCTTTTCTGCATCGATTGACAGGATCATATGGTTCTTATCTTTTTTTTTGTTAATGTGATGTATCACGTTGATTGATTTGCGAATGTTGAACCAGCCCTGCATCCCAGGAATGAATCCCACTTGATCATGGTGAATAATTCTTTTTATATGCTGTTGAATTCGATTTGCTAGTATCTTATTGAGAATTTTTGCATCCATATTCATCAGGGATATTGGCCTGTAGTTCTCTTTTTTACTGGGTCTCTGTCTGGTTTAGGAATCAAAGTAATACTGGCTTCATAGAATGAGTCTGGAAGTTTTCCTTCCCTTTCTATTTCTTGGAATAGCTTGAGAAGGATAGGTATTATCTCTGCTTTAAACGTCTGGTAGAACTCCCCTGGGAAGCCATCTGGTCCTGGACTCTTATTTGTTGGGAGATTTTTGATAACCGATTCAATTTCTTTGCTGGTTATGGGTCTGTTCAAGCTTTCTATTTCCTCCTGATTGAGTTTTGGAAGAGTGTGGGTTGTTCAGGAATTTGTCCATTTCTTCCAGGTTGTCCAATTTGTTGGCATATAATTTTTCATAGTATTCCCTGATAATTGTTTGTATCTCTGAGGGATTGGTTGTAATCATTCCATTTTCATTCATGATTTTATCTATTTGGGTCATCTCCCTTTTCTTTTTGAGAAGCCTGGCTAGAGGTTTGTCAATTTTGTTTATTTTTTCAAAAAACCAACTCTTCGTTTCGTTGATCTGCTCTACAGTTTTTTTAGATTCTATATTGTTTATTTCTGCTCTGATCTTTATTATTTCTCTTCTTCTGCTGGGTTTAGGCTGCCTTTGCTGTTCTGCTTCTAGTTCCTTTAGGTGTGCTGTTAGATTTTGTATTTGGGATTTTTCTTGTTTCTTGAGATAGGCCTGGATTGCAATGTATTTTCCTCTCAGGACAGCCTTTGCTGCGTCCCAAAGAATTTGGATTGTTGCATTTTTATTTTCATTTGTTTCCATATATTTTTTAATTTTTTCTCTAATTGCCTGGTTGACCCACTCATTCGTTAGTAGGGTGTTCTTTAACCTCCATGCTTTTGGAGGTTTTCCAGACTTTTTACTGTGGTTGATTTCAAGCTTCATAGCATTGTGGTCTGAAAGTAAGCATGGTATAATTTCAATTCTTGTAAACTTATGAAGGGCTGTTTTGTGACCCAGTATGTGATATATCTTGGAGAATGTTCCATGTGCACTCGAGAAGAAAGTATATTCTGTTGCTTTGGGATGCAGAGTTCTAAATATATCTGTCAAGTCCATCTGATCCAATGTATCATTCAGGGCCCTTGTTTCTTTATTGACCGTGTGTCTAGATGATCTATCCATTTCTGTAAGTGGGGTGTTAAAGTCCCCTGCAATTACCACATTCTTATCAATAAGGTTGCTTATGTTTATGAGTAATTGTTTTATATATTTGGGGGCTCCGGTATTCGGTGCATAGACATTTATAATTGTTAGCTCTTCCTGATGGATAGACCCTGTAACTATTATATAATGTCCTTCTTCATCTCTTGTTACAGCCTTTAATTTAAAGTCTAGTTTGTCTGATATAAGTATGGCTACTCCAGCTTTCTTTTGGCTTCCAGTCGCATGATAAATAGTTCTCCATCCCCTCACTCTCAATCTAAAGGTGTCCTCAGGTCTAAAATGAGTCTCTTGTAGACAGCAAATAGATGGGTCTTGTTTTTTTATCCATTCTGATACCCTATGTCTTTTGGTTGGCACATTTAATCCATTTACATTCAGTGTTATTATAGAAAGATACGGGTTTAGAGTCATTGTGATGTCTGTATGTTTTATGCTTGTAGTGATGTCTCTGGCACTTTGTCTCACAGGGTCCCCCTTAGGATCTCTTGTAGGGCTGGTTTAGTGGTGACAAATTCCTTCAGTTTTTGTTTGTTTGGGAAGACCTTTATCTCTCCTTCTATTCTAAATGACAGACTTGCTGGATAAAGGATTCTTGGCTGCATATTTTTTCTGTCTAGCACCCTGAAAATCTCGTGCCAATTCTTTCTGGCCTGCCAAGTTTCAAAAGAGAGATCAGTCACGAGTCTTATAGGTCTCCCTTTATATGTGAGGGCACGTTTACCCCTTGCTGCTTTCAGAATTTTCTCTTTATCCTTGTATTTTGCCAGTTTCACTATGATATGTCGTGCAGAAGATCGATTCAAGTTACGTCTGAAGGGAGTTCTCTGTGCCTCTTGGATTTCAATGCCTTTTTCCTTCCCCAGTTCAGGGAAGTTCTCAGCTATTATTTCTTCAAGTACCCCTTCAGCCCCTTTCCCTCTCTCTTCCTCCTCTGGGATACCAATTATGCGTATATTATTTCTTTTTAGTGTATCACTTAGTTCTCTAATTTTCCCCTCATACTCCTGGATTTTTTTATCTCTCTTTTTCTCAGCTTCCTCTTTTTCCATAACTTTATCTTCTAGTTCACCTATTCTCTCCTCTGCCTCTTCAAGCCGAGCTGTGGTGGTTTCCATTTTGTTATGCATTTCGTTTAAAGCGTTTTTCAGCTCCTCGTGACTGTTCCTTAGTCCCTTGATCTCTGTAGCAAGAGATTCTCTGCTGTCCTGTATACTGTTTTCAAGCCCAGCGATTAATTTTATGACTATTATTCTAAATTCACTTTCTGTTATATTATTTAAATCCTTTTTGATCAGCTCATTAGCTGTTGTTATTTCCTGGAGATTCTTCTGAGGGGAATTCTTCCACTTGGTCATTTTGGATAGTCCCTGGCGTGGTGAGGACCTGCAGGGCACTTCCCCTGTGCTGTGGTGTATAACTGGAGTTGGTGGGCGGGGCCGCAGTCAGACCTGATGTCTGCCCCCAGCCCACCGCTGGGGCCACAGTCAGACTGGTGTGTGCCTTCTCTTCCCCTCTCCTAGGGGCGGGATTCACTGTGGGGTGGTGTGGCTCGTCTGGGCTACTTGCACCCTGCCAGGCTTGTGATGCTGGGGATCTGGCGTATTAGCTGGGGTGGGTAGGCAAGGTGCACGGGGGCAGGAGGGGCAGGCTTAGCTCGCTTCTCCTTAGGTGATCTACTTCAGGAGGGGCCCTGTGGCAGCGGGAGGGAGTCAGATCCGCTGCCGGAGGTTTGGCTCCGCAGAAGCGCAGAGTTGGGTGTTTGCGCGGAGCGAGCAAGTTCCGTGGCAGGAACCGGTTCCCTTTGGGATTTCGGCTGGGGGATGGGCGGGGGAGATGGCGCTGGCGAGCGCCTTTGTTCCCCACCAAACTGAGCTCTGTTGTCAGGGGACTCAGCAGCTCTCCCTCCCTTTGTCCTCCAGCCTTCCCGCTTTCCGAGCAGAGCTGCTAACTTATGTCCTCCCAGACGCTAAGTCGCGCTTGTTGTGGGAACACAGTCCGTCAGGCCCCTCCGCTTTTGCCAGCCAGACTCGGGGGCTCTGCTTGGCCGGCGAGCCGCCCCTCCGCCCCGGCTCCCTCCCGCCAGTCCGTGGAGCGCGCACCGCCTCGCCGCCCTTCCTACCCTCTTCCGTGGGCCTCTCGTCTGCCTTTGGCTCCGGCGACTCTGTTCTGCTAATCCTCTGGCGGTTTTCTGGGTTATTTAGGCAGGTGTAGATGGAATCTAAGTGATCAGCAGGACATGCGGTGAGCCCAGCGTCCTCCTAAGCCGCCATCTTGCAAAAACTACTGATCTTTTTAAATAAGTATAATCCTAAGAGGAAAGACAAATGGAAATCATTTTAAATGATCAATTAAAACTATAAAAGGCAGATAAAAGGGAAAAATGAACATATAAAATAGAAAATCATTTAGACGGTAGATCTTAATGCAATTATATCACTCATTTTATTGTTCGTTTTTTTTTTTTTGAGGTGTAATTTACGTATTACATACCAGTTTCAGCTGGTCAAAATACTGATTCAATATTTGTATATATGTTATGAAACAATCACTATAATAAGTTTAATTAACATCCATAGCCATTCATAGTTACAACGTACTAACTTGCAATGAGAGGTTTTAAGATTTACTCTTTTACCAACTTTCAAATATGTATACAAATACAGTGTTTCAACTATAGTCACTATGCTGTGCCTGCATTTCCATGGCTTGCTTATTTTTTAACTGGAAGTATGCAACTTTTGACCCCCTGCATTCACTCGTTTTGCCCACTGCCCACCTTTGACAATAACCAATCTGTTCTCTGTATTTATGAGCTTGGTTTTTGTTTTGTTTTGTTTTTAGATCACATATAAATTAAATCATATGTTACGTCTTTATCTGACTGTATTTCACTTAGCGTAATGCCTGCAAGGTCAGTCCATGTTGTTGAAAATGGGAAGGTTTTTTTCTGTTATATGACTAAATCTCCACTGTTTGTGTGTGTGTGTGTGTGTGTGTGTGTCTGTGAAATCACATTTTCTTTATCCATGAATCCATTGATAGACCCTTAGGCTGTTTCATTGTCTTGACTATTATGAATAATCCTGCAATGAACATGGGAGCCCAGATATCTGTCAAGATAGTGTTTTGTTTTTTTTAGATATATACACAGAGGGGTGCCTGGGTGGTTCAGTGGGTTAAGAGTCTGACTTCAGCTCAGGTCATGATCTCACAGTTTGTGAGTTCAAGCCCCACGTCGGGCTCTGTGCTGACGGCTCAGGGCCTGGAACCTGTTTCAGATTCTGTGTCTCCCTCTCTCTCTCTGCCTCTCCACCACTCACGCTCTGTCTCTCTCTCTCAAAAATAAATAAACATTAAAAAAAAGATACATACACAGAAGTGGGATTGCTGAGTTTGGTAGTCATATTTTTAAATTTTTGAGAAACCTCCATACTGTTTTCCATAGCAGCTATACCATTTACATTGCCACCAACAGTGCATAAGTGTTCCCTTTCCTTCACATTCTCTCCAGCACTTTTTATTTTTTATCCTTGTAATAATAGCTATTGTAACAGGGTAGGGTGATAACTCATTGTGGTTTTGTGCGGGTTTTTCTTTGTTGGAAGAAGGAGCGTAAAAGAACCTATAGACATTTTAATTAAAGTCAGGCATTGTAATAAACTCTGACAGTCTGGGTCTATCTTTAATTTAATTTGATGTGGGCTGCTGGAATGTTCTAAGAATTATGGCAATCCTGGGTGGATAAAAAGGGAGACTTTCTGGCATATTTTCTTTTTGAAGGTGGAAATTACAGGCCCATAAGGATGACTAGTGAGATAATCCTGCATGACTGTACTAAATTTAATTTTCCTCTTTGCATTTCTGCTCAGTGTGGTTTTGATAGTGATGTTGAACATCTCTGCATGTACCTGTTGGCCATCTGCATGTTGTCTTTCAAAAAATGTCTATTTGGTTGTTCTGCCTATTTTTTAAGTGTTATTTTTTCAGTATTGAGTTGTACAAGTTCTTTATATATATTGGATATTAATCCTTTATCAGATATGATTTGCAAATTTTCTTCCTTTCAGGAGGTTGCGTTTTCATTTTGTTGATGATTTCCACTTCTGTGTCAAAGGTTTTTAGTTTGATATGGTCCCATTTGTTTATTTTTGCTTCTGTTTCCTTTGCTTTTAGATTCAGATCCAGAACAATCATCACCAGGACTGATGTCAAGGAGCTTATTACCTCTCTTTTCTTCTAGGAGTTTTATGGTTCCAAGTGTTACATTCAAATCTTTAATCCATATTGTGTTAATTTTTGTGTATTGTATAAGTTAACAGTCCAGTTTCAGTCTATCGTGTGTGGCTGTCCCAACACCATTTATTGAACAGACTGTCTTTTCCCCATTGTATACTCTTGGCTCTTTTGTCATAAATTAATTGACCATACATATGTGGGTTTATTTCATGGTTTTGTATTCCATTCCATTGATCTATATATCTGATTTTATGCTGATACCATACTGGTTTGTTTATGTATTTATGTATTTATTTATATATTTATATATTTATTTATTTATTAGCGAGAGAGACAACACACATTGGAGGAGAGCAGCAGAGAAAGGGAGAGGGAGACGGAGCGAGAGAGAAGGAGAGAGAGAGAGAGAGAGAATCTGAACCAGACTCCATGCCCAGAACAGAGCCCAATGTGGGGCTCTATCTCATGACTGTGACATCATGACCTGAGCCCTAATTCAGAGTTAGATGCTCAACAAACTGAGCCACCCAGGTGCCCCAAATCCATGATGTTTTGATTACTTTAATTTTGTATTGCATTTTGAAATCATTTTTGTATTATAGTTTGAAATCAGCGTGTTATACCTCCAGTTTTTTTTTTTCTCAAGTTTGGTTTGGCTATTTAGGATCTTTTTCATTTTCATACAAAATTTAGGAATTTTGTTTTATTTCTGTGAAAAAAAAATGCCCTATCAGATGGAATTTTGATAGGGATGGCATTGAACCTGTATGTTGCTTTGGGTAGTATGGACATTTTAACAATATTCTTACAATCTATGAGAAAGGAAATTTCTTCATTTATTTGTGTCATCTTCATTTTTTTTCATCAATGTCTTAGAGTCAGCACACAAATCTTCCTTCTTTTGTTTAATTCATTCTTAAGTATTTTATTCTTTTTGAAGCAGTAGTAAAAAGGATTGTCTTTCCAATTTTCTTTGTAATAGTTTATTAGCATATAGAAAAGTAACTAAATGTTATCTTGATTTTGCATGTTGAAAACTCACTAAATTTGTTTATTATTTCTAACAAATTTTTGGTGGATTCTTGAGGGTTGCTGTATATAATATGTCATCGGCAAGAGTGATGGTTCTACTTTTTTTTTTCCAATTTGGGAATTTTTTTTTTTGCTTGATTGCTTTGGCTAGAACCACCAATAATATATTGAGTGAAAGTGGGTAAAATGGGCACCCTTGTCTTGTTCCTGATCCTACAGGAAAGACTCAAGTTTTCACCATGGAGTATAAAGCAGTAAACATGTAAAATGAATAGAAAATGGATAAAAATATGGTAGATATTAATCCAACTATATTAATAATTTTAAATCTGAATGGTCTAAATGCCACAATTGATAGGCAGAGATTGGAATAGTGTATAAAAACTAGTATCCAACTGTATGGTATCTAAAAGAAAACCCCTGAAATATATAAACTCAGATTGGTTAAAAGTAAATGGATGAATAAAGTTATGTCATACTAACATTAAATAAAATAAAAACAGATAGAGTATCTCTTTAATTGTAGACAAAGAAATCTCCAGTACAAGGAAAATTATAAAGAATAAAGAGTGTCATTACATAACTATAAAGAGTCAGTTCCCTCAAGAAGAAATAGTAATTCTAAATGTGTATAGTGCGAACAATACATTGTCAAAATATGTGAGGCAGTTTGATAAAACTGCAATGAGAAATAGTCAATTCCACTATTAAATTTGGTAACTTAAACATACCTCTTTCAAAAATTAATAGATGAAACTGGCAGAAAATCAGTAAGGATATATTTGACCTCAAGAGTGATAACTATCAAGTTGATCTAATTAATTGGTATTTATTGAATACATCTGGAGCAGCAGACTAAACGTTCTTCCCAACCTCCCCTGAGACATTCTCAAAGATAGACTATGTTCTCAGCAATAAAACACACTTTAGCCATTCAAAGTTTTAGGAATCATTCAATGTATGTTCTCAGAACATAGTGGAATTAAACTACAAATCATCGACTTAAAGGTAGCTGGAAAGTCCCTCGATTTTTGATGATAGAATAACACAGTCCCAAATAACATGTGACAAATAAGTCTTAGAGGAATTTAAAAAGTAATTTGAACTACATAAAATTAAAATGAAATTAAAGCATGTGGGATTTGTAGAATTCATCAAATTTGTGGGAAGCTTGAGAAGCAATACATAGAGGGAATACTAACTTATACTATTAAAGACATGTATTAGAATTAAAAAAAAAAGATCTGAACTCAATAGCTTAAGCTTCTGCCAAAAAAAAAAACCAACTAGAGGAAGCAGAGTAATTTAGTCCTAAAATAAAAGCCTTACACACATATTTGAAGCAACTTTATATGTAATCGTCCACGGTGAAAGCAACCAAGATTTCTTTCTATAGATGAATGGATAAACAATAATAAAATAAAAGGAATTAGCATCAAGCTATGACACACGAGGTGAAAAATGTGAGAGAAAGATGCAAAGAAGTTGTGTGAAAGAAATAGGTTTGAAAGAAGTAGGTTTGAAGGAGCTACATACTGCATGTTTCAATTTTATGGCATTTTAGAAATGACAAAACGGCAACATTAAAGAGCGTAGCATTTACCATGGGTTCAAGTGGAAGAAAGGGAAGGATAAATGATGGACCTAAAGGGGGATTTTGAGGGGGTGAAATTATTTTCGATGATACTATAATTGTGGACAAATGAAACAATACATTTGTTAAAATCCATAGAACTACAGCACACAAGTGAAACTTATGCAAACTCATGCAAAGTATATGCAAACTTCTAAAAGTTAAAAACAACACATTTACAAAGTTGGATAATTCATGATTAAATGAAGAATGTGTCAAAACTATCTAACTGTATTTAAAGTACATGAAATAACCTCTATGAAAGGGGATGGAAGAGAAAGGGTTACAGACCTAAGTATCTTGGGAAATGAGTGGAGTCTGATTTAGTCAAAGATTTAGTAAAACAAATAAACAACAAACAAACAAACAAAAAAATCACACATGTGAGATCTGTATTCTAGTTGACAAAATTATTTCCTGTGGTAGTATGCATTAACAGTTCTAATACTATTAAACATGTAAACTGGAATTGAATAAATGGAATGACTGGTGGATGGTGAGAGCTAGATTTATTACTTTCAGAGTGGGAAGTTGAAGATGAGCAACGAGAGGAAGATAGAATGATTCTTGTGGTAATGGATTAAAGTTAGAGATATCAGTATGAACATGCATGTAGCGTAATGTAGTTACAGAAATCAGTATACACAATTTTTTTCTGCTCTCTCAGTTGAGAAAGCCTAGAAACAGAGACTATCCTATGATCAGTTAGCACATGTGGCATTCAGGTCTTGGTTCTTAATACCATTTTCTAATAAAAGGAACCAGAGCCTTATAGAGAAATGGCTGATTCTAAAACAAGGACAGACAATATACCAGATGCTCTCAGAGCGTCTTGTGGTTCCAGAAAGTAAGGATGTGCTAAACATACTTGCTCACTCACTCACTCATAATGATTGTTTGTCAAAGAGACACAGAGTCAACTGAAACAATTTCTATTGGCCAAAGTTGAAACACTTTGAACAGCAAAATAAATGAAGTATTGGATTATAACCAAAAGTATAAAACAAATATCCATGATTCGATTTTGATTTAAATAAAAGTTTGATTAAACAAATAAAAGAATGTGGAAGAATAGACAAATCTCCCATGCAGAAGAATTCCGAGCAATTTATGTAAAAACTCCACCCTTGAAAACATGAACTGCAACTCCCTACATCCTAACAATTGGCTATGCATAGTAATATCTTTCTCAAATACACAATATGGGCAGGACAGAGGGGAGACTAAGTTCTTGGTGTCTTACTCAGGTCAAGCCAAGTGTCCAAGTACAACATCAAGAGTGATAACTCATGTTGATAATATGTAGCCCTGGTATGTTGTGATAAAAATGATATTTAGCCTCTGTGGTCCTCATAATCCCAGTCTCATCAAGAAAATATCATACAAACCCCAACTAAGAAATATACTATAAAATATCAGTAGTCTTCAAAATCTGAAGATCTTCAATAACAAAAATAGTCTGAGCAAGTGTCTGAGTCAAGAGGAGCCTAAGAAACATAAAAACTAAATGTAATGTGGTATCTGGAATAGGATCCTGGAGTAGCACAAAGACATTATTCAGATATAGTTTGTTTTTACCTGAAGCATAGACTTCAGTTTATAATAGCATGTCAATATTGGTTTATTAATTAGAATATATAGGGGCGCCTGGGTGGCGTAGTCGGTTAAGCGTCTGACTTCAGCCAGGTCACGATCTCACGGTCCGGGAGTTTGAGCCCCACGTTGGGCTCTGGGCTGATGGCTCAGAGCCTGGAGCCTGTTTCCGATTCTGTGTCTCCCTCTCTCTCTGCCCCTCAACCGTTCATGCTCTGTCTCTCTCTGTCCCAAAAATAAATAAACGTTGAAAAAAAAAAAAGAATATATTTACCATACATTTGTAAGACGTCAATAGGGGAAACTGGTTGTGGAATGTATGGAGATTCTCTATATTATCTTCCCAAATTATTTGTAAATCTAATATTGTTCAAACATACATTAAAATGTAAAATAAAGAAAAAGAAAGAAAGAAAAAGAAAGAAAGAAAGAAAAAGTAAGAAAGAAAGAAAAAAAAAAAAAAGAAAGCCCTTCTAGTGATAATGTACTGCTAATAATAGTGAACAGTAGGACTTTTAGGGTCCTCTATACTATTCTGGACATATGGAATATTATAATGCAAATAATTACACAACAAACCCATAGAGAGATCTTACTAATAATTCCATTTTATAGATGAATAAACTGAGGCACAGAGAGGTTAAGTACCTTGCCCAAGATCATGGCAATTAAGTAACGGAGCCAAAAGTCAAATCCAATTCATCACGCTCCAGTAACTATACTCATAATGACCTCACTATTTTATCTCTTGAAGTAATTGGCCATGTGTTTTAATAAGTGGGTTGAGTTTCAAAACACCCATCAAGCTTAGGAAACCCAAGGAACGAGATCTTCTGATAGACACCGATAGAACAATCAATGGTATCTCAACAACTTCTGGGTCTGACTCTCTCTTTTGAAAATTTCTTATATCTTTTATTTTCCATCACCTTCTATTTTTCCTTATCCCCATCCTGTATTCCTAATCTTTCTTGCTCCTTTTCATTTCTCTTTCTCACTTCTGTTGTCTTAAATCTTCATGCAACTGACCTTTTGATTCTTTAAAATATGTTTTCTTTCCTAGACATATAAATATGGTTGGGATCTCTCAGTGGCTTGTTAATCTCACTGGTAGCACTGAAGACTCATCCTAGAATTTGGTGGAAAATAAATACTGTTAAGTTTGTCCTACTAATCCATTTTACAGCCTTATGTTCCAAAGCTCCTTTTTGCCTATGGCTTCAACACTCCCTGCATATTCACATTGCTTGTAGTCTTTATTGATTAAAAGATTTAGACATTTTATCCTATCAAAAATTAAAAGAGTATCTTTATCCACAAATGACGATGTGGAAGCTTGAAAAAAAATTCCACCTTCTCCTAGGGCCACAAGAAGTGATGACAATATACTGAAACGATTTGGCTTTATTTTAAAATGCTTTCATATTTTTGCAATTTAAGAAACAGACTTCATTCCAAATGAGGTTAATAAGACCACTAGGATTTATGGTCATGTTTGCAAAATAACCCCTTAAAGTTCTTGAGACCAATTTTAATAATAATAAAATAATATTTTTCCTATTATATTACTAAACTGTCAAGACCATGCTAAATTACTTATCATTGTTATATATTTCCAATATAGCAAGACTTTTCCAGGATTATATGGTCACCAGATTGGCCTCAGCACAGTTACCTTAGTATTTAAAGCTCTACGTTTAGCCTATTTTATGTAGGAGTTAGGATGAGCTTCTGTCAATATGATTTATTTCTTTAACCGAATTAGCTCCAGTTTTGTTTTTTTAATCATATTTTTCTTTGCGTGAACACATTGTTTGAAACAAAAAGAGTAAATATATTGAGCTCAACTTTGGAACAAGATTATTAATAAACTAAGCTCAAATGCAATATGAGTCCATTTTTTCCCCATCCCTGTTTCTGTCTTTGTCTCTCTGTCTCTCTCTGGTCTCTAATCTACATTTGCAAATGCCAACAAATAGCACACATCAGCTATTTATGAAGGCCCTGCTGCCTTTAAAATCAATCCAATTAGATCTTTTCTCACGAGCAAGTTCCTTCAAATAACAACATCCTGTATGAAAAATCAATGCACGAATCAACAAATAATCATTGAATACCTAATAGAGTTGACTATAAATACATGGGGTTATTTTCCTTCTGATGATCTGAAAGGAAAGAGTAATTACTGAGGAGTCAGTCCTACATTTATGGGCTGTAATGTCAGAGTTATAGAGCTGATAGCTTCTCAGTGGGAAATATCACTAGCTATGCTCGTGTTTCAAAGATGAGTGCATATCTCTATCACTGTTTAATAGTGTTTAAACCTGTTAATGCATGTAGTCTGGTGAAATGAAGCAACCAAAAAGACATTAAGTAGAAAAATAGTTTCCCTGGATTTGTCTATCCTGGAAATACAATCTACAGAATTCATTTGGTCAAACCTTCAGTTAAAATTTAACATATCAAATGGACAACCCAAAGGAAGCCTGTGTAATTCTCCAAGTGGACTGCCTTCCATGAAGCTTCTTAGGGCTCATGTAATATGACTCAAACAGCTTTAGTTACTCTACTAATTGCAACCATTTTTTTTCTTTTAACTTTCAAATCACTTTATATTTGCACATATATTTTATCTCTTTTTCAGTCTCTTATTTTATTTGGAAGACCTTCTTTTTTTTTTTTTTAAATTTTTTTTTTTTCAACGTTTATTTATTTTTGGGGGGACAGAGAGAGACAGAGCATGAACGGGGGAGGGGCAGAGAGAGAGGGAGACACAGAATCGGAAACAGGCTCCAGGCTCTGAGCCATCAGCCCAGAGCCCGACGCGGGGCTCGAACTCACGGACCGCGAGAGCGTGACCTGGCTGAAGTCGGACGCTTAACCGACTGCGCCACCCAGGCGCCCCTGGAAGACCTTCTTTTGTATGTATGTAAAGTACCTGTATTCTGTTGCAACCTACTTCATATACCTTTACCTGTTCGTTTCAGTTGGCATCCCCCAGCATTATATCCTTCTTGAGCAATAGCCCCCATTTTTACTGGGTTATCCATTTATCCACAACTCTTTGTCCATGTGGTCCAAGTGAGAAGGTTCCACCCCCCCCCCCCCAGTTTTCAGCTCTATGCTCTGAGCCCTTGATAGCAAACCATATTTGAAATATATTAATTTAGTTTTTCTGAGTGCCTGCATGTTCGGGTATTGTTCTAGGCATTTTGCAAATGTTAAAGAAGAGAAAAGTGTTTATATGTTTGTATGTACACGTGTGTTACTCATGCACGTGCACACACACACACACACTTCCTTAAACAAGGGGGAGAAATGGTTGACCTTTAATTTTCAAATATAAAAAGTAAAAGTTGGTTGATTGTATTGGGAGACTAAAAAGAAAAAAAAATAATAATCTTTTTCTTACTCCATATTAAAAACAAATGAGGGGCACCTGAGTGGCTCAGTCAGTTAAGCGTCCAACTTTGGCACAGGTCATGATCTCACTGTTCGTGGGTCCCAGCCCCATATCGGGTTCTGTGCTAACAACTTGGAGTCTGGAGCCTGCTTCAGATTCTGTGGCTCCCTCTCTCTCTCCCCATCCCTACTCTTTGTCTCTCTGTCTTTCTGTCTCTCTCTCAAAAATAAATCAACATTAAAATTTTTTTAAATAAAAATTAAAAAATAAAAACAAATATAATTAACATTGTCTTTGGAATTCCTGTTTAACACTGATAATATTACTTAGTTCTCTTTGCCTACCCATAATTTCTACTCCTTCCCAGTTTAACTCTTGTGTATTTCATAGTCCTACCATTGTATATTAACAAGCAAGAAGGTGTGTTTCATTTTATGAAGCTGCTGATGGGAATATGGAAAATCTTTGGTCTAAAATTCCAGAGTTTTCCTAACTTAATTCTAACTTCATACACAAATGCATTAAATTTTAAAGAAAATGACCATTCCCAACATAGACAACACATATTCTACATACACATTCTACATCGCAAATATATTTTGCACATTTTGGTCTTTGTCCCTTATCCCACACTAACATCCATTCTGCACCTATTTTCTCCCTTATTATTGACTAAGGAATTATTCAAAATGCCCATTTTAAGGATGTTCACTGAACATTGACTGCCACACAAATATAGAAAAAAGTCCCTTCTCTCAATTATCGATTTTTATTGATGTCATTGATCTCTTTGGAGCTTAGAAAAGAACACAAATATTCTGTCCTTATACTAGTAGGATTTCAATGAGCTCCATCAGAGCTGTGGGACCTTTCTTAGTGTTGCTCCTGAGGTGACAGATAGGCCCAACCCACAGGACTTTAAGCAAATACATATGTTTGCACTTAATGGGAGATCCTTAACAGAACTAGACTGGACAGATCATGTTCCAGAAGAGTTGGATGGACTCTTCTGTATTCGACTGGGAGCATGGAGAAGCAGTAATAAAATGAATTCAAAGTGTTAAGATTTTTTTGCCTAAATTTATCTATAATATTTTGCAAGAAGCTCTACAAAAAATGAATAAATCTTTGATGTGATGATGAGAATAACCACCATTTATTGAACAATTAGAAGCACTTAACATTTTGTACATTTTTTTTACTGATGATCTCATTTATTTTTTTAATTAATTTTTTTTTGATGATCTCATTTAATCCTTACAACATACTTCTTAGGTGAGTGTTATTTTCATCATCCTTTTTAAATGAAGAACTTAAAACTAAGAAGATTAAATAATCAACATTTAATTGTACATCTATTGTATGACAGTACTTTTATTAGCTGCTTTATACACATGTACATTATCTCACCTCAACCTAGTAACAACTCCATGGGGTGAGTTTCTCTTTTACCCCCATTTGTCAATGAATAAATACACAGACACACGGAGGAACTTACACAAGTTCACCTACCTACTGTTAGGTGAACACTCAAGCCCACTGTAGAAACTCAATTGTGACCACTTTCTATGCCTTTCATGGATTTTTTTTTTTTTAAATCAAGATGTGCCGGACTTCTATATCAAATATAACTGATTGAATTCTGGTTGTGACATATAGCAGCAGTTAACTTTCCTGAAACTCAGTCTTCTCTGTAAGATTAAACAAATATATCTAGTTCAAAGGGTTGTTTGAGGTTTAAATGAGATACCAGTATTTAAAGCATTTAGTGCAGGGCTTGGTACATGGTAAATACTCCATAAATAGTGGTTGCTAATTTTAAGTATTAGACCCATGATTAATATATTAAATGCAAGGTAAATACTAAAAAGTGCTTAACACTAGTACAGAACAATTACTTAACAACCACATAGAAATTTTTCGATAGATAATACGTTGTAAATCTTACATCTGTATAGTGCTGCAGAGTGCACATTGGTGTCAGGCAATTTGTCTTTACACATTTGAGTTTAATTATTTTCCCTTGGGTTGGGTAAAGCAGAAGTCTGTCGCCCCTCTACCACATAGGAAAAACAAATTCTGAGTGATTCATCAAATCAAAAAATGACTAATGGTTGAGCTGGGAGTCCTCAAATAAAGTCTCTCAGTGCATATCCACAATTATCTCAATATCATGTACAGTTACCAGAATAGACAGCAACATACTGGTTTTATATATAATTGAAATTTAAGTACAAAATCCTTTTACATACTTATGTATTAGTTTCAAGTATGAAAGCTTAACATGTATATGAATGCCAGTTTTTATCAAGAAGCAGACTGTGTAGTAATAATACAATTTTAGGTATGTTCATTTTAAAAATCATATTCTCTGCTATTTAAAGAAAAATCTGTCACTACCATAAAGGAACCAGAAAAATATAAACATTTAAAAATAGAGGGGTTTTGAAAAGTATTGTGGGTTATAAGAAACTGATTTCCTTCCATTAATTTAAGGCAAGGCAATTGAGGGAAATATATGACTCTGGAGAAAAATGCCAATTGAATAGGATAAACATACTTAATTTAAAAAATAAAAGCTATTTTCCTTAAGCAGATATTGCTATCTGGAATAGTGAACAAAAATCAAGTAGACATTACTATTTAAAATATGCTCAATTATAGTTTCTGTACATACACACTCATATAAAAGATGACTGAGTACATTTGAAAAAGTTCATATAAAAATGAAAATTAGAAATAGATATGCTGTTTCCCATACTGAAAACCAACAAGTCCTTCCTATGAGGCTCTTTGGATGAGGGAATGTAATTCTTAGCAATTTCTGAATCCCAACACTTGAGGAAAGGTGGAAAACAGATGTAAAACACAGAAGAGGAAGGATAATGGAGGTTCTAAAAAAAAAAAAAACTAACACAAACGTCTATTAATTATATTCTGCCCTTATTTTTTGTTAGATTAACTCATAGAACATACTGTAAAATGACATTTGATGTTTTCTTCTCCTTAGTACCTAATCTATTCCAATCAAATTTGCTTTTTGGGGCGGGTGGGCACCTGGGTGTCTCCATTGGTTAAGCATCTGACTCCTGATTTTGACTAAGATCATGGTCTCCAGGTTCATGAGTTCGAGCCTCGTATCTGGCTCTGTGCTGACAATGCAGAGCCGCTTAGGATTCTCTCTGTCCCTTTCTCTTTGCCCATTGTCCTTGGGCTCTCTCTCACTCTGTCTCTCTCTCTCAAAATAAATAAACTTAAAATAAATTGCAAATTTGCTTTCCTGACCCTCAGTCTGAGATTAATTGGCCTCTCGCTTGACTTTGAAGTATTCAACAAGAAATCCCTCTACTTCCTCTATGGTGTTTCTACCTCCACTCAAATGTTCTTTCTTCACTTTTATTTCAGAAGAATTTTATTGATCCCCTTCCCTCATATCTCTTCTAGGTCTATTATTATTATTTGGTGTTTTGTACATCCAATATCTCAATTGATCTTGGTTTGTCTAACCTAATGTTATACTCAAATCTCCTTCATGAGGAAGCATGGGTCCTTTATCTCAACACCCTTCAAGGAACTCTTGAGCTTAGATACTATAGTGTGATGTAATGATCAAAATATTCTGGAATACATAATAATAATAGCTAGTTAGGCATGTAACATGTGCTGCCCATAGGTCCACATACTGTAACTACCCTTCAGTTCTCAGAAAACTTCATGAAATTTAAATTGTTGTTACGTTTGGGTCTTGTGTGGCAGATTGATGTTACTTAAATACATTATTTAAAATGCGTTCCTTAAAACTACACTTGACAATGAAGCAAACACAGTCTTCAATAAGTGGCGCTGGAATAAGTTGACATCTACATGTAAAAAATGAATCTAGATACCAATCTTACATCTGTCACAGAAATTAGCTCAAAAAGGATCAAACACTAGATGTAAAACTCAAAACTATGGAAGGAGAGCTTCTGGGAAGATGGCGGCATAGGAGGACGCTGAGCTCACTGCGTCCTGCAGCTCAATTAGATTCCACCCACACCTGCCTAAATAACCCAGAAAACCGCCAGAAGACTGGCAGAACGGAGTCTCTGGAGCCAAGCGTGGAGGAGAGGCCCACGGAAGAGGGTAGGAAAGGCAGAGAGGTGGTGCTCGCTACACTGACTGGTGGGAGCGAGCGGGGTGGAGGGGCGGCCCGCTGGCAAAACAGAGCCCCTGAGTCTCGCTGGCAAAAGTGTAGGGGCTGGACAGAGTGTGTTCTGACAGCAAGCGGGACTTAACATCTGGAAGTTTATAAATTAACAGCGCTGCTCGGAGAGCAGGAGGGCTGGAGGACAACGGGAGGGACTGCTGCTGAGCCCCTGGATGACAGAGCTCAGCTTGGCGGGGAACAAAGGCGCTCATCAGCGCCATCTCCCTCGCCCATTCCCCAGCCAAAATCCCAAAGGGAACCGGTTCCTGCCAGGGAACTGGCTTGCACCCTGCAAACACCGAACTATGTGCTTCTGCGGATCCATCCCTCTGGCAGGTCTGTCTCCCTCCGGGTGCTATAGGGCCCCTCCTGAAGTGGATCACCAAAGGATAAGCTAGCTGAGCCTGCCCCTCCAGCCCCTGTGCACCTTGCCTACCCACCCCAGCTAATACACCAGATCCCCAGCATCACAAGCCTGGCAGTGTGCAAGTAGCCCAGACGGGCCACGCCTCCCCACAGTGAATCCCACCCCTAGGAGAGGGGAAGAGAAGGTACACACCAGTCTGACTGTGGCCCCAGCGGTGGGCTGGGGGCAGACATCAGGTCTGACTGCGGCCCCACCCACCAATGCAAGTGATTCAAGACAGCACAGGGGAAGTGCAGCACAGGGTGCAGTTCTGCACCACTCCAGGGACTATCCAAAATGACGAAATGGAAGAATTCCCCTCAAAAAAACGTTAAGGAATTAATGACAGCTAACGAACTGATCAAAAATGATTTAAAAAAATATAATAGAAAGTGAATTTAGAATAATAGTCATCAAATTAATCGCTGGGCTTGAAAACAGTTTAAAGGACAGCGGAGAATCTATTGCTGCAGAGATCAAGGGACTAAGGAACAGACAGAAAGAGCCAAAAAATGCTATTAATGAGCTGCAAAATATAATGGAGACAACATGGCTCGGATTGAAGAGGCAGAGGAGAGAATAGGTGAACTAGAAGATAAAATTATGGAAAAACAAGAAGCTGAGAAAAAGAGAGATAAAAAAATCCGGGAGTAGGAGGGGAAAATTAGAGAACTAAGTGATGTACTAAAGAGAAATAATACACACATAATTGGTATTCCAGAGGAGGAAGAGAGAGGGACAGGTGCTGAAGGTGTACTTGAAGAAATAATAGCTGAGAACTTCCCTGATCTGGGGAAGGAAAAAGGCATTGAAATCCAAGAGGCACAGAGAACTCCCTTCAGACATAACTTGAATCGATCTTCTGCATGACATATCATAGTGAAACTGGCAAAATACAAGGAGAAAGAGAAAATTCTAAAAGCAGCCAGGAATAAATGTGCTCTAACATATAAAGGGAGACCTATAAGACTCGTGACGGATCTCTCTACTGAAACTTGGCAGGCCAGAAAGGAACGGCAGGAGATCTTCCATGTGATGAACAGAAAAAATATGCAGCCAAGAATCCTTTATCCAGCAAGTCTGTCATTTAGAATAGAAGGAGAGATAAAGGTCTTCCCAAACAAACAAAAACTGAAGGAATTCGTCACCACTAAACCAGCCCTACAAGAGATCCTAAGAGGGATCCTGTGAGACAAAGTACCAGAGACATCGCTACAAGCATGAAACCTACGGACATCACAATGACTCCAAACCCATATCTTTCTATAATAACACTGAATGTAAATGGACTAAATGCGCCAACCAAAAGACATAAGGTATTAGAATGGATAAAAAACAAGACCCATCTATTTGCTGTCTACAAGAGACTCATTTTAGACCTGAGGACACCTTCAGATTGAAAGTGAGGGGATGGAGAACTATTTATCATGCCACTGGAAGTCAAAAGAAAGCTGGAGTAGCCATACTTATGTCAGACAAACTAGACTTTAAATTAAAGGCTGTAACAAGACATGAAGAAGGGCATTATATAATAATCACAGGGTCTATCCATCAGGAACAGCTAACAACTATAAATGTCTATGCACCAAATACCAGAGCCCACAAATATATAAAACAATTACTAACAAACATAAGCAACCTTATTGATAAGAATGTGATAATTGCAGGGGACTTTAACACTCCACTTACAGAAATGGATAGATCATCTAGACACATGGTCAATAAAGAAACAAGGGCCCTGAATGATACATTGGATCAGATGGACTTGACAGATATATTTAGAACTCTGCATCCCAAAACAATAGAAAATACTTTCTTCTCGAGTGCACATGGAATATTCTCCAAGATAGATCACATACTGGGTCACAAAACAGCCCTTCATAAGTATACAAGAATTGAAATCATACCATGCATATTTTCAGACCACAATGCGATGAAGCTTGAAATCAACCACAGGAAAAAGTGGAAAACCTCCAAAAGCATGGAGGTTAAAGAACACCCTACTAAAGAATGAGTGGGTCAACTAGGCAATTAGAGAAGAAATTAAAAAATATATAGAAACAAACGAAAATGAAAATACAACAATCCAAATGCTTTAGGATGCAGCGAAGGCAGTCCTGAGAGGAAAATATATTGCAATCCATGCCTATCTCATGAAACAAGAAAAATCCCAAATACAAAATCTAACAGCACACCTAAAGGAAATAGAAGCAGAACAACAAAGACACCCCAAACCCAGGAGAAGAAGAGAAATAATAAAGACCAGAGCAGAAATAAACAATATAGACTCTAAAAAAACTGTAGAGCAGGTCAATGAAACCAAGAGTTGGTTTTTTGAAAAAATAAACAAAATTGACAAACCTCTAGCCAGGCTTCTCAAAAAGAAAAGGGAGATGACCCAAATAGATAAAATCATGAATGAAAATGGAATTACTACAACCAACCCCTCAGAGATACAAGCAATTATCAGGGAATACTATGAAAAATTATATGCCAACAAACTGGACAACCTGGAAGAAATCACAAATTCCTAAACATGTGCACACTTCCAAAACTCAATCAGGAGGAAATAGAAAGCTTCAACAGACCCATAACCAGTGAAGAAATTGAATCAGTCATCAAAAATCTCCCAACAAATAAGAGTCCAGGACCAGATGGCTTCCCAGGAGAGTTCTACCAGACATTTAAAGCAGAGATAATACCTATCTTTCTCTAGTTATTCCAAAAAATAGAAAGGGAAGGAAAACTTCCAGACTTATTCTATGAAGCCAGTATTACTTTGATTCCTAAACCAGACAGAGACCCGGTAAAAAAAGAGAACTACAGGCCAATATCCTTGATGAATATGGATGCAAAAATTCTCAATAAGATACTAGCAAACCGAATTCAACAGCATATAAAAAGAAGTATTCACCATGATCAAGTGGGATTCATTCCTGGGATGCAGGGCTGGTTCAACATTCGCAAATCAATCAACGTGATACACCACATTAATTAAAGAAAAGATAAGAACCATATGATTCTGTCAATCGATGCAGAAAAGGCATTTGACAAAATTCAGCAACGTTTCTTAAAAAAAACCCTCGAGAAAGTCGGGATAGAAGGAACATACTTAAAGATCATAAAAGCCATTTATGAAAAGCCCACAGTTAACATCATCCTCGATGGGGAAAAACTGAGAGCTTTTTCCCTGAGATCAGGAACACGACAGGGATGTCCACTCTCACCGCTGTTGTTTAACATAGTGCTGGAAGTTCTAGCATCAGCAATCAGACAACAAAAGGAAATCAAAGGCATCAAAATTGGCAAAGATGAAGTTAAGCTTTCACTTTTTGCAGATGACATATTATACATGGAAAATCCAATAGACTCCACCAAAAGTCTGCTAGAACTGATACATGAATTTAGCAAAGTTTAGGATACAAAATCAATGTACAGAAATCAGTTGCATTTTTATACACTAATAATGAAGCAACAGAAAGACAAGTAAAGAAACTGATCTCATTCACAATTGCACCAAGAACCATAAAATACCTAGGGATAAATCTAACCAAAGATGCAAAAGATCTGTATGCTGAAAACTATAGAAAGCTTATGAAGGAAATTGAAGAAGATATAAATAAATGGAAAAACCTTCCGTGCTCATGGGTTGGAAGAATAAATATTGTCAAAATGTCAATACTACCCAAAGCAATCTACACATTCAATGCAATCCCAATCAAAATTGCACCAGCATTCTTCTCGAAGCTAGAACAAGCAATCCTAAAATTCATATGGTACCACAAAAGGCCCGGAATAGCCAAAGTAATTTTGAAGAAGAAGACCAAAGCAGGAGGCATCACAATCCCAGACTTTAGCCTCTACTACAAAGCTGTCATCATCAAGACAGCATGGTATTGGCACAAAAACAGACACACAGACCAATGGAATAGAATGGAAACCCCAGAACTAGACCCACAAACATATGGCCAACTCATCTTTGACAAAGCAGGAAAGGACATCCAATGGAAAAAAGACAGTCTCTTTAACAAATGGTGCTGGGAGAACTGGACAGCAACATGCAGAAGATTGAAACTAGACCACTTTCTCACACCATTCACAAAAATAAACTCAAAATGGATAAAGGACCTGAATGTGAGTCAGGAAACTATCAAAACCCTAGAGGAGAAATCAGAAAAAGACCTCCTTGATCTCAGCCGCAGCAATTTCTTATTTGACACATCCCCAAAGGCAAGGGAATTAAAAGTAAAAATGAACTATTGGGACCTCATGAAGATAAAAAGCTTCTGCACAGCAAAGGAAACAACCAACCAATCTAAAAGACAACCAACAGAATGGGAAAAGATATTTGTAAATGACATATTGGACAAAGGGCTAGTATCCAAAATCTATAAAGAGCTCACCAAACTCCAACCCGAAAAACAAATAACCCAGTGAAGAAATGGGCAGAAAACATGAATAGACACTTCTCTAAAGAAGACATCCGGATGGCCAACAGGCACATGAAAAGATGCTCAACTTCGCTCCTTATCAGGGAAATACAAATCAAAACCATACTCAGGTATCACCTCACGCCAGTCAGAGTGGCCAAAATGAACAAATCAGGAGACTATAGATGCTGGAGAGGATGTGGAGAAACGGGAACCCTCTTGCACTGTTGGTGGGAATGCAAATTGGTACAACCACTCTGGAAAACAGTGTGGAGATTCCTCAGAAAATTAAAAATAGACCTACCCTATGACCCAGTAGTAGCACTGCTAGGAATTTACCCAAGGTATACAGGAGTACTGATGCATAGGGGCACTTGTGTCCCAATGTTCATACAGCACACTCAACAATAGCCAAATTATGGAAAGAGCCTAAATGTCCATCAACTGATGAATGGATAAAGAAATTGTGGTTTATATACACAATGGAATACAATGTGGCAATGGGAAAGAATGAAATATGGCCATTTGTAGCAACATGGATGGAACTGGAGAGTGCGATGCTAAGTGAAATAAGCCATACAGAGAAAGACAGATACCATATGTTTTCACTCTTATGTGGATCCTGAGAAACTTAACAGAAACCCATGGGGGAGGGGAAGGAAAAAAGAAAAAAAAAAGAGGTTAGAGTGGGAGAGAGCCAAAGTATAAGAGACTGTTAAAAACTGAGAACAAACTGAGGGTTGATGGGGGGTGGGAGGGAGGGGAGGGTGGGTGATGGGTATTGAGGAGGGCACCTTCTGGGATGAGCACTGGGTGTTTTATGGAAACCAATTTGACAATAAATTTCATATACTGAAAAAGAAAAAAAATAAGAGCCAGGTGAACTCTGCCTTCCTACCTCAACTTCAACCAGAAAAGCTCTAAACCTGCTTAAAGGGCCCATGATTTTTAAATTTTTGTTTAACAATCTAGGGGAACCCTATACTTTTAAAATGAAGGAATCGAAGAGAAGTTAAATAACTAGAGAGAAGTGTTGGCAAGTGAATGAGTGGTGGAGATCAGTATGTAAATGAAGAAACCAATGTCTGAGGTCTAAAGAAGAGAAGGAGGTGAAGTTACCTGATCATAGGACCCAGAAGGATGAGCGCTTTCAAGAGATGGTTCCTCTTAAGCATGAATTACAAATCCAAAGTGGGCTTTGTTGACTGACCTAATATTAGTCCCTCTTCCTGGGAACCTCATTTTCTCATAAAAGTGAAATAAAAAAAAATGGCAGCATGAAAAAAAAAAACCTCAAAACTATGAAACTTCTGGAAAACAACAGAAAATGTAGATGATCTTGGGCATGGTGTGTTCTGATACAACACCAGACACAACTCATGAAGGAAATAATTGATTGGCTGCACTTAATTAAAATTTAAAACTTTCATGAAAGACAACATCAAGAAATTCGAGAAGCAGCTGACGGGGAAATAATTTGCAAAAGACACATCTGATAAAAGACTGTTATCCAGAATATACAAAGAACTCTTTAAGTTCAACAGTAAGAAAACAAACAAGACCTTCACAGACAACTCACCAAAGAAGATATATAGATGGCAAACATATGAATAGATGTTCCACATCGTATGTCATCAAGGAAATGCAAATTAAAACAACAGTGAGATACCACTACACTAGCATTAGAATGATCAAAATCCAGCACACCGACAACACCAAACGTTGGCAAAGATGTGGAGCAATGGAAACTCTCATATACAATGAGAACTCTCTTCAATAGGAATTACCATTCCTGGAGGAAATTAATAAGGCTACAACCGCTTTGGAGGACAGTTTACCTATTTGTTACAAAACATACACTCACAGAATGAGATACCACTTGATACCTGTTAGAATAGAAGAATTGAGCTATCAAGCCAAGAAAAGACATTAAATACAAGAACATTAAATACATATTGCTGAGTGGAAAAAAGCCCTCGGACAATGCTATGTACTGTATGCTTCCAACTATATGACATCTAGAAAAGCCAAAACTATGGAGAGAATAGAAAGATCACTTGTTGCGAGTAACAGAGGCTGGAGAGGAGGAAAGACGAGTAGATTGAGCATAGAGGATTTGTAGAACAGTGAAAATACTGTTTCATATTATAATGGTGGATATATCCAATTATACGTTTGTCCAAACCTATACAATGTACAACACCAAGAATGAACCACATGCGATTATGGACTTGGGGATGATTATGATATGTCAGTGTGGGTTTATCCTTGGTTAAAAGAAAGTACCATTCTGGTGAATCATGTTGATATGAGTGGAGACTGTGCATGTGTGGAGACAGGGAATATATGGGAAATGTCTATACCTTCCACTCAGTTTTGTTGTAAACCTGAAACTGCTCTAAATAGTAACACTTATCTTTTAAAATCCAGTATTCTTGGAAATATATGTTAAACAAGTTTTAAAGTGGTACTAAAAAAGATTGGCAGGTCATGATTTTGTTTTGTATCTTTTTTTTTTTTTAAACTAACTCAATTGGGCCTAGGTGATAAAGTTTGAGAGATACTTACAAATAAGAAAATAAAACAGCAATAAAAACAACACAACGATTGACATGTTTTGGAATCCTGAATGAGGAAGAAAGGAAAGCTAGACTATTAAGGGATTGGTCCGGGAGTAAAAAGTCTCTATGAAGTTAAAAGGTAGGTGTATTTAAAAAAGGGAAACTGAAAGTTAGAGAAGCATGAGATCAGATAATGCAATTTTTTAGTAGGAAATATTGTCTGTTGGTAATTCCTGGATTATAACAAAGTTTAAATTTTGGCCATGAAGTGTATTAGGGTGTAGGTGGCATGAAGATTAAAGCCATTGGGGTTGAGGAGAAACCACAAAACATGTGAATTAAAACTTAATTATATGAAGTAGTTAAACCTAAGATAATGGCAAAGTTAAGGATAGCTATAAAGGCAGGGACTTAATCTTTAGTGAGTAACTGAGAGTGATAACAAAGAAGGGAAGAACGTAATAAGAGCAGATGATCTGAATCTAACATCGTTTTTATTCAATAATAAAAGATTAATAGTTTAGAATAATATCATAGACAAATCTATCATAGACACCTGCATTCCTGTTCTCGATGTCTTCCTCTCTGCCGTCAGTGTGCGATGGCTGAAGGACTACCCACGTGAGGCTGAAGGGAACACAGCAGAGGCCATGGATTTTGCAGAGACCAGGGTTTATATCAGAAAAGGGTGGACAGAAAAGATACTCATTTTAGTGGACTTGCAGTGGAGAAGGCCAACAGATCAAAAAGTAGGAATTTCACAGGGGGACGCAAAGGAGAGTACAAATTAAAGGAATTTAGGGTGCTGTTTCAAAGACAATAGATGGTTAAAATGCTTTAGCATCTGAAAGTAGTGAAAGTGGACAGAGATAATAAGTGTGTTGGAATCAGAAAATAGCAAACTATTTGTAGGAACTTTGTACAGAAGTCCATGCAAGGCGATCACAACACAACCAGAGGCCATTTGGTGCTGTTTGAGGGCAGATACTGCTCTGTGCTTGGTAAACAGTTGCTCACACTTTCATGTAAAAATGAACCTCCTATTAACTTTTATTTGAGATACATGCCTTCTCGGGGTTCCTGGATGTCTCCATTGGTAGGGCATGTGACTTTTGATCTCAAGTTTGTGAGTTCAAGCTCCATATTGGGTGTAGAGATTTCTTTAAAAAAAACTTAAAAATAAAAATTAAATAAAATACATTTATAACAGAAGAAGAGTGACCACAGGGCAACAGTTTTTTTTTTTAATATATATATATTTTTTGTCTATAAGATATCCTTAAAAAAACATTTTTCAGGAAGAAGCATATTTTTCTTTATCATTTTCATGCTGCATATCCGTTCTAAAACATTGATTTCTCTACTGGTCTTGTAAATCACCCAGAAGCAGCTTGTATTTGTGTGGCTCTATACTACATATGTTTCTCATTATTACATTGTACCCTTGATCTGACTTTTTCTGATAAGGCTAAATTGAATTGATGTGATAAAAACATGCTTCTTACTGGAAACAGTCATTATTCATAGACAACATTCCAGTATCACACACCAAACAAATGTAGAAACAAATCCTATGTTCCACATAAGGCAATTTTGGGGAAAACAACATTCACAGTCTCAGTATGGTTGCTAATCATAAATATCAGCAGTTTTCCTTCTCTCTCCATGCTGTTTAGTAGTTCTCATAGACATCCTTCATAAGGTGATGGAAGGTTCCAGTGGGACAGACAGGGACTTTTCAGTTGGGCAGTCTCAAATCTTCTTTTTTTTTTTAATTTTTTTTAACGTTTATTTATTTTTGAGACAGAGAGAGACAGAGCATGAATGGGGGAGGGGCAGAGAGAGAGGGAGACACAGAATCCGAAGCAGGGTCCAGGCTCCGAGCTGTCAGCACAGAGCCTGATGCGGGGCTTGAATCAGGAATGGCGAGATCATGACCTAGGCTGAAGTTGGACGCTTAACCGACTGAGCCACCCAGGTGCCCCTCAACTCTTCTTGATTCTGTCATTCATTGGTGTTTACTGGTGGTATTGGGCAGTCATCAGACACTTGACCGTTAGCTACTGTGCTATACCGCCTCTCACAGTACCAACACACATGGCTAGAATGAGGAATAAGTCAAAAATCTACCTTTCCTATCCTGTCTCTTTATCTTACAGCTTAGGACAGTGAAGTTGTTTTTCCAGGGTCATAACTATCAGGTGAGAGAACGGAGATTCAAAAGCAAAAATAAAATCTATCGTGTAAACTTCATATCCAATGCACTTTCCAATATAATACAGTTTTTTCATCATTTGGAACATGTGTAAAGTATACTTGCTTTAGTTAAGAAAATAAAAGAAATCTGTGAGGGCTATAATCTTTCAGTTTTTAGTCCTGATAAAAAGAGAATGCAAGCCAGGAAGGGGCAGAGAGAGAGGGAGACCCAGAATCCCCGCTGACAGCAGAGAGCCCAACACAGGGCTCTGAACTCAAGAACCTCTACAAATTCGGGAGCTGAAGGGGGACAAAACCTGAGCTGAAGTGGGGTGCTTAACACACTGAGCTGCCCAGGCTCCCCACCCCCTTTTTTTAATAGTAGAAAAAATTAGCAATCTTGAGAACGGTGCTATACTTACTCTGCACTTTATAATATTTATGTACATTGCAAATATCAATTTCTCTTTCCCACATATTTCAAAATAGTATCCAGGAAACATAGAGGTATGTTCTTGCTGTTGCTAAGATTCAAAGATCATCTGTTGAAATGATTACTTATTAATGTATTCAAGCCCTAATTTATTTTTTAATTTGCATATTTTCTTTATTTTATTTTCTAATAAAGATTGGATATGTTTAAGATGTACAACATGGTGATTTGATATACATATTCATAGTGAAATGATTACTGTAGTCAAGCTAATTAACATATCATATCCTTACATAGTTACTATTATGTGTGTGGGATAAGAACACCAGAAATCTACTGTCTTGGCAAATTTCCAGTATTCAGTGCAGTATCAGCTATAGTCATCACGATGTATATTAGTTCTTTAGACTTATTCATTCTACATAACTGCAAGCTTCTACACTTTGACAAGATCTCCCCATTTCTCCCATATCCCTGCCCCACTTCTACTCTCAGCTTTTATGTATTCAAGGAGATTCTGCCACTTACAACAATATGAATGAAGCTGTCCTGGGGGACAGTAGGCGAAAAAAAATAAAACAGCCACAAAAAGAAAAAAAAAAAACCTTTCAAGATCTCACTTATACGTGGAACCTACAAAAGTGTGTTTTCTTTATCCAAAACTATATTGAGCGATGGGATAAGACAAAGACCTGATTTCTAAGATATGTGGTTAAAAAAAAAAGTAAGAGTATGTATGTATTGCGAAACATTTATACCCATTACAAATATTCTTTGGTTTCTATTCTTGTTAAGTGTCTATGATCTAAATCTGTTATTTTCTTACATCTTAGAATAGTAAGAAAGTGAGAAATTGTAAAGGCTTCTTCTTCCCTTCTATTCCTATAACCAATGTCCATGGAACTATATCGTAGACACAGTTTCTCCAGATTCCAATTTGTCTTATTTTCGTAGAGAACTACTATACCAATAACCTGAATTTACACTTTGACAAATATCCTTTAGAAATGGTATTAAGACACCAGTAGAGATTCCTGCACCAGAATACAATTAACTACTTGAATATCTTGAATTCTAAAGAGATCCTGATTGAGTATAATCAGATCAATTTAAATCTCTTTTATCCTATGGGGACAATTTTTAAGTGCTCACCAGGTTACAGGCATATGTTCTTGAAATGAGCAACTCATATTTTAAGAATGAATCATCTCAATGATTCTTCATTGGTTCATTCCCAATTAGAAGCAGATTTTGCTCTCCATAGAGAGGTTACAAATTCCATTCAGTTTTGTTTACTTTAGACATAACAGAGAAGGAAGTATCTCTCTTTGGAAATTTTGTACCCGTGCATTCTATTATATGATTGTCATTTTTTGTCAACTAAAGAAATTTATGTCACCAAATTATAGGACTTTTAAACATATAATTAATTGGTGAAATGTTGCTTGCATGTACGTATCCTAATTTCATGAAGTTGATCTGAAAACTTCATTTGCCTGGAAACCATTTCAAGACTCATTAATAATGAACTTTCATGAGTGTATGAAGATAATACACCACAGCTCTGCCCTGTTTGTGGAGTTTTACCACACACTCCCTCATTGGCAATGGATATCTGTTCATTTATTCTTAGATTCCAACCTGCTCTCTTCTTTGTTGCACATTAACTTTAACATGCAGTTATTAAATACATTACTATTTTTGATTTTTAAAACTATGCATGTATATTCATATGCATATGTATATTGTGAGAAGTGAGATAATGCATTTTCAGAAATACCAAATAAAAGCTGTGCTGTTTACTTATCAATAGGTTTGCAACCTATTGGAAATATGTACAACTCACCCCCCACCCCCACCCCACCCCCCACCCCCCCACCCCCTGCCAGCAAAGAATTCCCAAATCCTTAGACACCTCACTTCCTGGTTCTTCTTCCCCTCTCCATTTTTTCCCCGCTGATTTTTCGCGGGCTTTCCAATGAGCATGCACCAAAGAATTGAAGTCTCTGCGTCCCCTCGAGGAATGGACATTTGTTCCAGTCAGACTACTTTTTGCCTTATATGGGCATGGTAAGGCTGTAAGTTCTGTACTACTCAGCCAATGAGGAATCAGGGAGGGAGTTGCGCGCTAGATCAATTGCCTGCTGTAACTGTCCTGAGTGTGCCTCACCCATCAGACACCTGCTCATGCAAGAATGCTGATTAGAGCTTCCCTTCACTGTGCTCCCAGTCTCCACTTCCCTCCTTTGATTGGGTCAGTGGACTTTTTTCTCACATATATAGAGAAAGATAATGTGCATCAAAATATCAATACTTTTCTTGGCATAAAAAGACCAGAAGGGGGGGGGGGAACTTTGTATTTCTGTATTCTGTAATTTTTTATTTATTTTGTATTTTTAAAATTTTTTTAATGTTTTATTTTGTTTTTGAGACAGAGAGAGACAGAGCGTGAACAGGGGAGGGGCAGAGAGAGAGTGAGACACAGAATCCGAAGCAGGCTCCAGTCTCTGAGATGTAAGCACAGAGCCAGACGCGGGGCTCGAACTCACAAGCTGTGAGGTCATGACGTGAGTGGAAGTCGGATGCTTAACCGACTAAGCCACCTAGGCGCCCCAATGTATTCTGTAATTTTTTTAAAAAAGTAAAAGATTTACTTGTGTACTGTTAGAAATGTGGCAAAAATTCAGAAATATGAATCATTATCACTGTCAAGTTTACAAGACAAGGGAGATATTCTGAAGGAACAACAATAAGAGTAGTAGAAATAATAAATTTGTGTTTTCTCTAGTACTTTTGAATTGACAGGTATACTCATAAAGGCATTTAAAGAGGCAATATTGTCACCATTTTGTGGATAAGGACTCTTACCTTGATAGTCCTAAATGAGTAAGTGATAAGATTGAACCCACACATTCTAACTATAAATCTAACACACCTTCCACTATAATTAATTTAAAAAACTCTTAATGATGTCCTTTTTTAAGATGGAGAAAAAAATGTCTTAAGAGCAGGTTAAAAACAGAAGCTCGATCATCAGAGAAGAGCATTTGGGCAAATTGAGACTCATCCCCTACCTTCTAGCACAGCCAGGATCCAGATATTTGGGAATTCAGAAAGGCGAGCTTTCTGGACAAGAGGTAGAACACCAGGAAAGGCAAAACTTTGGGGGGGGAGGGGAAAGATGATCATAAAACAAACAAAGATGTAGGAAAATGTAGAAAATAAAATTTGATTAATAAGTGTCTAAATCATACTCATATAACTGTGATTTTGATATTTTTTGTTAAATAAACTGGATAAAAAAAGGAAAAAAATGATTTAAAAATGAAGAGAAATATACTTAGATAACCAAATGGGACATCTATTTCCTCAACACCTTTGCATAATTTATGATGAAAAATTGGTAGATTGTTTAATGTTTATTTTCAGAGAGAGAGAAAAATTATTTTTTAATGTTTTATTTTTTTTTGAGAGCAGGAGGACAGGGCCGAGGAGAGGAAGAAAGAATCTCAAGCAGACTCCACACTGTCAGCATAGAGCCCAACACAGGGCTGGATCCTGGGAACTATAAGATCACGACCTGAACCGATATCAAGAGTAGCGTGCTTAACCAACTGAACCACCAAAGTGCCCCGGTAGACTTCTATTGTGCACTCAGTATTTGCTTGTCAGATGTTCATACACATGTTTTATTTAAATACCATAACAACTCATAGAAGTAGATATTATCGTCTCCATTTGTAGATGACAAAAATAAAGCTCAGAGGTTCAGTAACTTGGGCATAGTAAGTCCTCTAGGTAGTGGCAGAGCCAGAGTTTAACACTGGGTTGCCCAGATTCAACTTCACAGTCCAAGTAATTACTATTATTATCATCACCATCATCATCATCATCATTTTAAGAAGGCTTCACGCCCAGTGTGGAGTCCATTGCAGGGCTTGGAATCAAGATCCTGGGGTCAAGACCTGAGCTGAGATGAAGAGTCAGACATTTAATCAAATGAGTTACCCAGTCATGATAAGTGATTATTATATTTTTAAGTTTTAGTTTAAGGACCCTAAACTTAAAGAAGTTTGAACCAGTGAACCAATCTCTTCATGATTACTGCTAAGTTCTTTTAATTTTTAATTTTTTTTAATTTATTTTTGAGAGAGACAGAGTGTGAGTGGAGGAGGGGCACAGAGATGGAGACACAAAACCTGAAACAGGCTCCAGGCTCTGAGCTGTCAGCACAGAGCCAGACACATGGTTCGAACCCATGAACGATGAGATCATGACCTGAGCTGAAATCAGATGCTTAACTGACTGAGACACCCAGGCGCCCCTCTCACTGCTCAGTTCAAAGTGTGCATTAGAAGCTCTTATTATCCCTATCTCAACTTCATAAATGTCATCTGTGTAGATGCTAATAAGGCAAGCTATATAAAATCACAATAGTACCTTTCTTGCTATGCAATCCAGACAAAAACCTTAATTAGAAAGACATCTAAAAGTTCCCTCTTATTAATTATCCAAAATTTGCTCCCTCACAATCATTTGCTCGTCATACTTGCTATTACATGGAAGTCAGATATCTTGGTTTGTGAAAATTCAATTACTTCTACGTTAACTCAGGACCAGGAAGTTTTCTTGTTTGTTTCCAAAATGCACCATATACCTCAGTCATAGCTACAGAAATATAATGCCTTCATTGATTAACAACAGAGTCTACAAAAAAGGTATTGGAAAAAGAGCAGTTGTAGTCTCGTTCCTTTGCCAACATGGATAGCTCTCTGATGTCATGTGACTGGAAATGTTTCACACGTTATGTGTAGTACAGAATAAAGACAGCTTGAAATTAAAACACATTCTGAACATTGTAATTTCAAGCTTATGAATGTTAAACATTACTACAGTTATAAAAGCTCTAATATTTCATCATTTGAAAATGATGATTAATAACATAAAAAAATAATGCCTAGCTGTCTGGTAATATTTTCTTTTCCAATGGTCAGTTACGCTGGAAATTTAAACTTTTCAGTTATAGAGATTTTTACAAATTACAGAAACCTTCACCACTCCTTATTAACCCAGCTACTTTATGATAAGCAAGGCAGGCAATAATGTACAATTTGTTATTTGACCAATTACCACCAAAGGAAAAAGAAAGGAATAATGTATTTTAGTGCATGAAATAATACGGAGGAAAAAAACAACAGAAGAGACAGAGATGTATATGAGGTTGCCAGCTTAAATATGGTGGTCAGGAAGCACTATTTATAAAAGTGAAATTTAAGTGCAGACCTGAAGGGGGGAGAGAAAAACCCAAGGAGCTCTGGGGGAAGATTCCAGACCATAAACAGAAAAGATGGAAGTATGGCTAACAAGGAGTAAGAGAGGGATTTTGGGAGATGATGGAAGACACATGGAGTAAGACAGTCAGGCAAGAGCTGGGAACACATCTGTGGGACCTTAGTTTTTAATCTGTATACTATAGCCACATATCAGAGGATTCCAAATAGGCAAGCATATTATAAAACACTTTAAAAGAAACTGCTGGGAGCTATGTCATGAATTGGCTGTAGAGGGCAGATAAAAGGCAGAAACAGTAAATCAGTTCTGAGCCAACTGCAAAATACCTGGCAAAAAGTAACCACCTTGAGGAAAGCCTGGGTGGCTCAGTTGGTTAACTGCTTGACCTTTATTTTTAATGTTGTTTAAATGTTTATTCATTTTTGAGAGACAGAGTGCAAGCAGGGGAGGAGCAGAGAGAGAGGGAGACACAGAATCTGAAGCAGGCTCCAGGCTCTGAGCTGTCACCACAGACTGTGAGATCATGACCTGAGCTGAAGTCGGCCTCTTAACCGACTGAGCCACCCAGGCGCCCCCGGTTGGCTGCTTGACTCTTGATCTTAGCTCAGGTCGTGATCTCACAGCTGGTAAGATCAAGTCCCGCTTCAGGCCCCACTCTGGGCTCTGGGCTGACAGCACAGAGCCTGCTTGGGAGTCTCTTTCTCCCTCTCTGTCTGCCCCTCCCTGCACACATTCTCTCCCTCTTTCTCTCTCTCTAAAAAAAAAAAAAAAAAAAAAGAAAAAGAAAAAAGAAAAAAAGAAGAAGAAGAAAAGAAAAAAAAAAGAAAGGAAGAAAAAAGTAGAATTGGAAAGAATTATAAGTCTCATCACATTTAATTTATTTCATAGATGAGAAAACTGAGGCTCTAGGAAGCTCAGAGACATTACCAGGAGCACAAAAGCACTTGGGGAGCACATATCAGTGAATATCCAGTTTTCCTCACTCACCAGGATGGGAGTAGTGCTGTTTTCCTGTTTAGTGAATAGTGAGCCTGGCAAGTTTTGAGAACGCAGGGCTAGTAATAGAAATTGACCCAGTTGTTAGGAATAATATTACAGGATGCGTGGAGACTAAGGGAACTAGCCGAATGTACGGAGACTACTCGCATCCACAGACAATGGGCAGCAATTTCTGACAGTTGAGCAATAGAAGAAGAAATGAGACTTTGCTTGTGTGAAACAAGCTATAATACATGTATGCTCAGCATACAATTTTTTCTTTAGAATTTGAGATTGTTGTCAAATGTGATTTTTGCAGTGATGCAACTGTTTTTGTTTGAACTGTGTGAGGAAAATGGTTTATAGCTTCACATGTTAGTTGTTTGTTACTGTGGACTTTCTGTTCTGCCCATTTAACTCAGTCATAATCAAGTGGATGGGTTGATGTTTAGCTCATGGGATCCCTTGAGGAAGTCAAAGATAGAATGATGGGAGTATTTTAGGACAGACATCGTAGAGGCCTTCTCAAAATCTGAAGTAGAAGATCTTTGAGACCAATGTGGTCACTCTGACCACCAAATGCCTGGATTACAAGGAAGGAATAGACTTGTAATTATTCTGAGATTTTTTTTATAAATGAAGAGTAAAACTGAAGAAGAAAGGCTGGCAGAGAAAGGTTCTGGCAGCCAAATACTCCAATTAAGTCAAGAGCAAGGAAAGGGAAAGAAAATGGATAAATCTTACTTTGTGTCTATCCATAAGGAAGCTGGCGTACCATTTCAGTCCAGAAGAGGTTGCAAACTCCATACATTCTCTATCCAATCTATAAGAGCACTTCAGACTAAGGACAAACCTCCCAGAAAAATACAAAAAAAAAATTGTCCATGCAAATCAGTAGTTTTTCTGTGTGGAGAGAAAACATGGTATGGTTCAGAAATAACTTAACACTGTATTTCTTACCCGGAAGACAAATGAATATTCTGTTGGTGTTTTTCTTAAGAATAACTATGAAATTGAAACCTTTTGTCATATGTGCTTCATAATTTCTCAGGAAAAAGATATTTACGAATGTAGTTGCAGCTAGTGTGGGAGGACTTCTTAAAATTACTTTTTTCTCTTCACTAGGGATTATCATTTTTGGGTGTGTTTTTGCCATATTACACATTATGCACACTCACAAACAACATGTAATTGTTTTTGCATTTTTCAATACATATATGTAAATGGTGTTATGCATATAATATATATATTGCATTTATATATGTGTGTGTGTATATATATATATATATATATATATATATATATATAGGTAAATGGTATTATACTGTGTATATCCTTTTGATACTTGTAAACTAAAACCAGCATTATGTTTCTGCAATGAAATGAGGTTGATAATTGTTGCTCTAGTTGATTTGATTTCACTGCTCAGAATGTTTATCACTTTTCTAATACATATCTTGTTTAAGAAGTTTAGACCGTTTCCAATTTTCTATTAAAATACCGAATATTGTTCCTCTTTGTTGTTCTACATACTCCTAAGTATTTAGAATTTGAAGTGCATTAAATATTATGATCATTAATGATTATGAAGTTGTACTTCATTGTTTTAATTTTCCAACCCATAACCATTAAACGTAGGTGTATTTTCTTATATCGATCCACCAGGAGGTACCCTGTTGTGTGAATACTTTGTTTATGTCTTTACTGGTTCAGTTCTTTACTACTCTACAACAAACCATTCTAAGACTCAGTGACTTAAAACAATAATTTATTATTTCTCATGTTTATGTGAGTAGACTGGAGTCAGCTGGAGGATTCTTTTGTTCCCTGAAGTGTAGCCGAGGTGGCTCAGGGAGGTGCATTCAGCTGGGGGTTTGGCCAAAGACTTGGGAAAAAGTTCTCTGCAAAAAGATAATAAGACATCTGTGTCTGGACCTGTCAAAGATCTGAGATTTACTGTACTTGCAAACTGAAAAGTTTGCCCACTAGTTTTCAAATTCTCCAGTACTATGCACACATTTTTAAGTTCACTTTCTTCCATGTTGTTAAACAAGAAATATTTTCAATTATATCAAACTTTTTTTTTTCCAAAAAGTTAAATGACCGAAGAGAAAGGAGGGAAGGTGGGGAGGGAGGTAAAAGGGAAAGGGAGACCGAAGACAGAGAAAAGAGGGCATAAAGAAGGGAAGGGGAAAGGAGAGAAAAGGAAAACAAGGAAAGAAGGAAGGACAGAAAAAGAAAGAAGAAAAAGATAAACATTTGTTACAAGGAATCAGTATTGATGCATTGTTAAAAACTAAGACAATACTTTATTCAAATTTCCTCATTTTCCCCCTAATGTCTTTTTGTCCAGAATGTCATCAGGGATGTTTCATGACTGTGACCACCACCAAAATCTTCTCAAATTTTCTTTGTTCTTGATTACTTTGACTTTTTTGAGGATTACTGGTTAGGTCTTCTGTAAACTGTCCCTCCTTTGAGTTTTATATTTAACCGTGTTTTTGGTTAATCATGATTATACTGGAGTAACATTTTTTTAATGTTCTTTTATTTTTGACAGAGAAAGAAACAGAGCTTGAGCAGGGAAGGGTCAGAAAGATAGGGAGACACAGGATCTGAAACAGGCTCCAGACTCTGAGCTGTCAGCACAGAGCCCCATGTGGGGTTCAAACTCACAAACTGCAAGATTTTGACCTGAGTCAAAGTCAGACCCTTAACCTACTGAGCCATGTGGGGTAATGTATTTTGGAGAGAAAGACCACGAGAGGCAAAGTGTCATTCTCATCATATATTAAGGGTATATCAATTGTACATGCAATTGAAGTGACTTCCTGCTGTTGATGTTAATTAACCTTGATCACTTGGCTTGAGGTAGGGTTTGTCCGTCTTTGTTTTTGTTTTTGTTTTTCAGTGTAAAGTTACTCTGTATGTCTCCATTTCCATATTGTTCTTTGGAAGAAAGCAACTATGTGCAGACCACACTTAAAGAATGGAGAACGATGTTCCACTTCTTTCAGGGTACCTACAAAAATTATTTGGACTTCTGCAACAAAGGCTTGTCTATTCTCACTCATTTATTTAATCAATAATTTAATTTTTATCAGTATGGGCCCGAGTATTTTTTTTTTTTTTTTGCTTTGAGTTGTGATTCAATACGTCTTGTTTTCTTGCTCACATTGCCCCAGCTTTAGCGACGGGGGGCACTTTCATTTGGCTCCTGTATTCCTTTGACATACTGTATCATTGGTGGGGAGATGGGAGGTGAGGTGGAGAAGAGAGGTTTTGCTTAGATTTCTTATTTTCTGCCAGTGTGACATGTTTCAGGCCCATGTTGTAGTTCTTGTTCTGTTCCTGGAATCAACTCCTTCTCCAAGGAACCCTGTTTTCTTTTGTGGAAGAATGATGTTAGATCGCAAGACCTGGATGCTATTTACCGTGATTTACTCCATGGTCTCTTAATTGAGACATACGGGATGTATGGATATAATTTCTATATGTGAAAACTGTATCTGTGTTCATCTAAATGAGTTCATACTATAATCCATTACCACATGCAGTGTTCTATTCCTTGCTTATCTTAAAAAAAAATTACCATTTATTTGTTTTTGAGATAGAGGGACAGAGCGTGAGTGGAGGAGGGGCAGAAAGCGAGCGAGACAAGAGAATCCAAAGGAGGCTCCGGGTTCTAAGCTGTCAGCACAGAGTACAATGCAGGGCTCAACTCACAAACCGAACCATGAGATTATGACCTGAACCAAAGTCGGATGCTCAACTGACTGAACCAACCAAGTGCCCGGATCCTTTGCTTACCTTTATCCTCCCCCTACAGCAGTGAGAAATATGGCTCCATCAGTCAACCATCTACTTCATTGTTCGCTTCCAACATACATGTGTAGTAGTATCAGAAATATTAACCCCTAACCCCATGAGAAACCAATGTATCAACTAGGATGTGGTGATTATGAACAGCTCTATTAACCTTTGGTCTTATACACTCCATTCATTTTGAAATTAAATCAGTACCCTCTCCTTCATCCCCTTCAGTGAGTGGTTTCAGCACATTTTAAATAGATTTAGAATCTTTTGTCACATTCTGCATTCCAAACAGGGATTCTACAACTGCTCTTCTTTTTTTAAATTTGAATACATTTTTTTACTGTGAAGTTCTATGGATATTGACAAATGCTTATTACCATATATATATGACATATATATGATATATCATTTATATCACATATATCATATATATATATATGTCATATATATGGTCATTATATATGGTAATTATATATATGGTAATTTTATATATATATATATATAATTATAGTATCATACTGAACAATTTCAACACCATAAAACACCCTGTGCTCCATCTATTCAGTCTACCAAATTCTGGGCCCTGATCTGTGTGCATAGAACTGTATAGTTGGCCTTTTCCAGATTATCATATATTTGGAGTGATTTAATAAATTCAAGAAGAAGTGTTGGCTTTCAGTTCATTCGGGTTTTTCTTATTGTAAAGAAAGGATCAACAAACATCCGAGTTCTTTTTTTTTTAAGTTTTTATTTATTTTTGCGGGAGAGAGAGACAGAGTGGGAGCCGGGGAAGGGCAGAGAGAGAGGGAGACACAGAATCCAAAGCAGGCTCCAGGTTCTGGGTTGTCAGCACAGAGCCTGACTTGGGGCTCAAATGCCTGGACAGCAAGATCATGACCTGAGGCGAAGTCGTACGCTTAACCAACTGAGCCACCCAGGCACCCAAACATCCAAGTTCTTACCAAGTTGAAGATGAGACTGAAAGCAACTTTTATAGATTTGTGTTTAAAATTCCAACAATGTAATTTTTTATTATTATTTTTTGATAGGCAGTCTTGACAAATTAAGGAATAGGTGACACTTTTTTAGAACATAGTTTTTTAAAAAAAAAATTTTTTCAACGTTTATTTATTTTTGGGACAGAGAGAGACAGAGCATGAACGGGGGAGGGGTAGAGAGAGAGGGAGACACAGAATCGGAAACAGGCTCCAGGCTCTGGGCCATCAGCCCAGAGCCCGACGCGGGGCTCGAACTCCCGGACCGCGAGATCGTGACCTGGCTGAAGTCGGACGCTTAACCGACTGCGCCACCCAGGCGCCCCGAACATAGTTTTTTAATAATGACTCTGATATTTTTAGGAAGAATATTATTTGATATGATCTGAGTTTTGAATGTTGGTGCAGAACTTATGTTGATGAGAATTCTGTGGAAACTATCTTCATACATGCTTTAGTCTTCTGTCTACACAGCATTTAGGAACATGACTTTTTTTTCTTTTATACTAAAATTTTACCCTGGATTATTTGTGGAATATGTATTTACCTGCCCATCGAAGAATGACAATTCTTACACACACTTTACCCACAGTTTCCCCTTTATGTATATGTGTTAATGTATATAAATTATTAGTTATTGGCACATATAGATTTCTGTCTTAAGACTTAAAATTGAAGCTGTGTTATGAGATTAGTATGTTCTCAATCTCTAAAATGTCTTATAATCAAGTTGCACGTGAGGAATTACAAATTTATTTATTTACTCCATATTTATGCCTTCTGTATACCAGTAAGAGTCTGATAAAAATATACAAAGAGGTTTATAAGATTTTAATATCAGAGGTAATACACTGTGCCATCAAATCCTTCTAAACAAGTAGATATGTTGTGATCAAAAGTAGGGCAAAAAATCTCTAATGATCATAAGAGTTCTTATAAGTAATAACATAAAAGTATTCTGCAAATATTTTAATATTATAATGCATATTTCATATAATCATATTACTTTTTGAACAAACTAGGACACTCTGGATAGTGAAAGGGGACACTTTTCAATAATTATGCAGGTACAACAAGAATAATTTGAAAATTACCTGAGAGAATTGGGATGCATTGTCATTCTGTGTAAAGTACCATCATATCTTCTTTTTTGTTGTTGTTCCTAAAGTGTATTTATTTATTTTCTAAGGAGAGAGAGAGAAAGAGAAAGAGAGCATGCACACAAACAGGGCAGGGGCAGAGAGAGAAGAAGAGAGAGAATCCCAAGCAGGCTCCACGCTGTCAGCACATAGCCTGATGCCGGGCTTGATCCCATGAACAGTGAGAGCATGACCTGAGCTGAAATCAAGACTCGGATGCTTAACTGACTGAGCCACCCAGGTATCCCTCTATCTCCTTTCTTAAATCTGTGATTCATCATTTTAAATCTCATATATGCAGTACGCTTATTGGGTATATCATGTACTGATCACTGTTTGACAGTTAAGCTTTTATCATTGAAGAAAAGAGAAAAGCTTATATTTATTCTTGTAGCAACTGTAACAGCATGACTAAGTGCCATTGAATACGGGAACTTGGTGTAGAAAAAATATTTCTATTTTTTAAGTTTATTTACTTATTTTGAGAGAGAGAGAACGTGAGCAGGGGAGGGAGCAGAGAGAGAGGGAGAGAGAGGATCCCAACAGCCTCCACACTAGCAATGCAGAGCCCCCACCACCACCCCCCCTCACTGCCCCCCCACCCCCGCCACCCACCAGGGTTCAATCCCAGGAACTGCAAGATCATGACCTGAGCCAAAAACAAGAGTCCAATGCTTAACCAACTGAGCTACCCAGGAGTGCCTAGAAATTATATCTTAAGCTAAGTGTAGCATTTCCAAACTGAAATGATGCCCTACACACAAACATGTTCATGCAACTGTTGTTTTCCCAGCATAGTTATTTTAAAATCTTTTTATACAGGATTATTTTTCCTTGCCTTTAATGTACTTAGAAATAGAACCCTTCTAAGTTGATCTCTGTATTAATAATAGTAAGGTTAACATTTATTTATTAATTAGTTATTAACATAGGTAATTTTAGGACTGGGTCAGAAGCTAGACATGTTTTGTTAAATATCAGAAGCATAGTTTCTGCTTTCCTGAAAGAGAACTATCATTATCATCAATGATAATGTTTACCTTTGGAGGGTGTCATTCATAATACTATTAAATAGTTTTCATTTTGAAATTTTCTTTATCAAAAGAATCATACTTTCCACAAATTAGCAAACTGATTGTGCTCTACAAAAATAGCATTGCAAAATAGCAATCCCCCACTTAAAACAGTTTCTGGCATGTATTAGAAACTGAGCAAATAATTATTCAGTGAATCAATGGATGAATAAAATTCAGTAAATCTTAGGATATTTGTGTGATTTTTTAAATGTTTATTTATTTATTTTGAGAGAGAGAGAGAGTGTGTGAGCAGGGGAGGGGCAGAGAGAGAAGGAGAGAGAATCCCAAATCAGAACTCATGCTGTCAGCGCAGAGCCCTATGTAGGGCTCAATCCCGTGAACTGTGAGATCATGATCTGAGCCGAAATCAAGAGTTGGACGCTTAACCTACTGATCCACCCAGGTGCCCCAAGTCTTTGGATATTTGTGGATAGAGATTTGATACTGGTAAGTAAAATGTATTGTTACTCTAAATGTCTTACTTAGGTAAGTAATATGAGCTAATGTGGAAATGTTGGGGTTTGGAGAAACTAGTCAAGAAGGAATTCTTGAGACATTTTCTGTGGAAATAGGTGGTTTTGTTAAAGCACAGGGACAGTACCTGTGGGCAGAAAGAGCTACATTGAGGTTGTGAGGGGTGACCAGTTATATACTTTCAAGTTGGGAGGAGGTTGGGGCTAGGTTAAGTGTCTAAGCAATTTTGGAAGCATGGTTTCCAGGACCTTAAGGGGGCTAGTTATTAGGAAAAAGACATTTGTTACTGCCTAACAAAACCCTAGGTGAGACCCTGGATGTATATCAGTGGGCCACATGCTTGGAGGATGATTGCTAACATATATCTTGGTGGGTACAGATAAAGGAAGTTTTCAAAGCAATTTTTATATGTTAAAGGAGACTTAAAGATTGTCTTTTGCCTTAACAAAGTATTAACATCGAGACAGTTGAGTTCCTAAGGGAAAGTCACTCTGCCTGTCTCAAGGACTTGTCAATGGGCTGCAAGTCATTTATTTACTTATTTATTTATTTATTATTTATTTATTTTGGCTTTGTTCCCCACACCATTAACTCCCTGCCTATACATAGGAACTAGTCTGAATTTAAATTTTTTTCAAGCCATTTGACGTCAGTAAATAGACTAATATGGAAAAAAAAAATGTACATTTAGAAATTACATGGGAAGTTTAATAATGAACATCTAAAATAACATTCTCAGTAGAAATGCCAACCAAATTTGCCTTTCGTGCTAAAATTTAGAAAACTGCAATCAATAAGCCATCACACTTCAGGAAATACGCATGTCATCACCTATAAGCGGCCCTTTATTTTATGTAACGCTAAGAAAAAGTGCTAATGAGCTAATGAAGAATGTGTTTATTAATTTTTTTCAAATTTTATTCGTACTGAAAAAGTTTAAGAATTACTGAGATAGTTTTTTAAAACTTGTAACCGTCTTCCATGTACACAGAGAGGAAAATCTGAGAAAGTAAACTGTTTCATATGTTCCTAAATCTTTTTTTGTATCCAAAGGTAATTTTTCTGAATCTAATTTTGAATCACATTTGTTGCTGCACCACAACAAACAAGATTGGTCACCGTGTCAAGAGTGTTAGTGATAACACTATTTCTTGTCAACACATCTTGTCTCCCACATTTTTTTTTTCCGAATCACTGATGCCTATTCTATAAACTTTTATGTCGGTATGTTTTTGATCTGCCAATGATATTAATTGAAGGTTTTCTTATGGCAGCAAAGGTTCTCATTCTTTTTTCAAATAATCTTTAAGTGGTTTGTTGACTGAAATAATGAGAGATTACAATTGGCTAGTTATCCCAGTAAGAACAACAACCAATTATAGGCATAGGAAATGACAAAAGCTGACTGTATAATAGCAGCAATGGGTTTTCACCCAGTGTAAAACATCACAATTTCAGAGATATTTAAATGTTAATTGGGTGTGTGATAATGTGTTTGTGAACATGTATTTATGTCTAAGATATTGTATATGTGCATATATACACGTATATACTTTAATATATCACCTTATTGCAATGAAATATATACAATAAATGAAATATAATACAGTAAATCTCTGTAGTTACTACTGGCATGAGTAATGCAAACAGTATGAATGATTCATTTCAAAATATACTAGCTATTATCTTGTTTTAATGTTTTATTTATTTATTTATTTATTTATTTATTTATTTTTGAGAGAGAGAGAGAGAGAGAGAGAGAGAGATCATGAGCGGAGGAAGGCGGAGAAAGAGAGGGAGACACAGAATCCGAAGCAAGCTCCAGGCTCTGAGTTGTCAGCACAGACCCGAACACAGGGCTGGAACTCCAGAACTGTGAGATCATGACCTGAGCCAAAGTCAGATGCTTAACCAACTGAGCTACCCAGGTGCCCAGACTAGCTATTGTTTAATTGCAAATTTATGTGCTTATTTGAAAAGCAACGTTTAGACAGGAAAAAAAAAAAAAAATAAATTAATAAAATAAAACTTCCCTAAAATACATTGGAAGTATACTACATTTTAGATTATCTAGAGGAAAGCTTAGGTATTGTGTTACCGTTTAGTTATGTAGCATAATAAAACTGATTTTAATATAAGCTTATTGCAAAAAAAAAAAAATCTCATATTGTAGCATTGGCTTTCCATTTCCTATCTACTTGGCCACATGAAACTTGGGTGCCTGTAAAGGCAGGATAATAACTAATCCTCTTTGGTGTTTAGCGTCACTTAATCCTTTCTGGTACTTATCCTATTAACATTTTTTCTCTCGTATTTAAATGCCAATGCAGAGCACTCAAATTACTTGCATTTATTTCTGTGTTTCTGACTTTCCCAGTTTAGAGAAAGTACCTTCAGAAATGTTTGATTAAATATATGCATTTATCTGTGTCTATATTCATTTTCAAGTGCTTATTCTAGTTTAATGACTTTTAGCTTGGATATTTTAAGCTACCAATTTATGTTTACCATTATTTTGTCACTGTAGAGTTCATCTGCAATGTAACATAAGGTCTTTAACCGGGTTATCAAAAATAACATATAAAACTTTTGCATAATTCTAGATTTTACTTAAAACCTTACTCGAGATGTACCTTAAAGCACGTCACTGAGCATTGCTTATATTAAAGCATATATTAAAGCATATAAAGCTTATATTAAAGCAAAGATATATACAAATATATCTTATCTTTTGAAGAACTCTTAGTTGGACCAGGCTAAGTTATACTGCACGAACTAGCATGTACAAAATCACAGTGGTTTTGAAAAGCAAAAGCTTATTTGTCACTCAGAACATGTCCTTTGTAGGTTGGCAGGAGAGTCTGTTTAGACAGACTTGTACTTCTGGACCACCAACACAAAAAGGTTAAGTTGTGGCAAACTATGCTTGGCTTTTAAAACTTCAGTTTCAAAGTATCACATTTTATTCCCTTCTTGTTTCCTTAGGGAAAGCAAGTCATGAGGGGGTAGCAGAGAACCTCAAGTCCCCTGGGAAATTATAGTCACACTGTATCTCAGATAGAGAAGAGGAAATATTTGTGACCAGCCCTGATGACTACTACATTCAATGTCATGCAGCTTCCCTTTAAAGGAACACTGAGAGGGACGTCTGGGTGACTCAGTGGGTTGAGTGTCATGTTTTGGCTCAGGTTATGATGTTGCATTTGATGAGTTCTAGCCCAGCGTCAAGCTCTGTGCTGGCAGCTGGTAGCCTGGAGCCTGCTTTGGATTCTGTGTCCCCCTCTTTCTCTCTGACCCTACCCTGATTGCTCTCTCTCTCTCTCTCTCTCTCTCTCATTCTCTCAAAAATAAATAAAAATATTTTTTAAAAATTTAAAGGAACACTGAGAAACTTAATAATTTAAAACCAAGACCTTGAGGAGCTAATGTATGTTTAACTTTCTTTTGAAAAAAAAAATGAAGATTAGAGAATTTTTAGTGTTACACATTTTTTTTAGTTTATATATAAGAAATGATTACATAAATGCATATGTTGTATGTTTTGATTACCCCTGTGTGTTTGCATATAGTATTTAATTTAATACTTCAACAAATTCACTGTATAAATATTTTTATTCTCCTCTATCATGATTGAGGAGGAAACTTAGACCAGAGAATTTAAGGAAACTTTTCTAAATTACATGCCTAATAAATCATCCTACTAAAATCTAGTTCCGTTAGTTACTGGTTTTCCTGAAACAACATGTTATCTCTTAGGAAAAGGAGAAAGTACCATTTAGATAAATGAGAAAACATTTTTTTTGTAGGTATGACTTTTAAAATTATACTCAGTCTTGAACTTCCCTGCCTTTAAGTGGGATTCAAATATAAAGTATTATGAATTGGGCACTTTCAACACATTCAACACAATGAAATAAAAGTCTTGGGAAATCCTTTCCCTGTGAAGGAATTATAAAACTGGACACATATACTGAAAACAAAAATTTCAAGTTGCCTGGGTGGCTCACTCAGTTGAGTGTCCAACTCTTTATTTTGCCTCAGGGCATGGTCCCAGGGTCTTGGGATAGAGCTTTGCATTGGGCTCCACGCTGAGTGTGAAGCCTGCTTAAGATTCTCTCTCTAGCCCTCTTCCTCACTTGCGTCCTCTCTCTCTCACACACACACAAAATCCGTAAATAAAGAAACAAATAAACAAACAAACAAGCAAACAAACAAGTTCAGCCTTCTGGAGGAGGGAAACAGCATATAACCGAGAAGTGTGTTCTTGAAAAGATACCGAACTTTAGTTAAGAACAGTAAGACTCTGGACTGTGCTTAAACAGTGATTTCTCATCATTCATCTGACCCCCAGTTTGGTCAAAGCTCTAACTCTACTATGGAAAGAAAACTGTGTAAACCACAAGTTTTCCTCATGGAGACAGTTCACTGGACTTCAAGGAAGAGCAGAAGTGCCCTATCAAATGCATCGTAAGCAAACATAGCAATCCGTGTGGCAAGAGAGGGAGGTGGACAGGGGCTCCATTAGTCTGAGGTTGGAGTCCTGGTTGGTTCTCACCTCTCACCACAACTATCCAATATTGTGCTGGAGGTCTTCGCCAGTGAAATAAGGAATATATAGGTGTCACCCATATCAGAATGGAAGAGGCAAGACTGTCGTCATTCACAGATTATATATGATATGATCCAGTATGTAGGACATTGTAAAGAATCTACAAAAAATACCCCAAAACCTAGGAGCACTTTTTTAGTAGGCCCAATGGTGGACTCCAAAATAACTTCACATTGGAATCCCTCATTGTTGTAGATGCTATCTTGTATGTCAAAGAGTTAATCACATCTTTTGTAATATAAGATAATATTAAGTTAAAGAGGTTGAGAAGAGGAATTTATCCTTAATTATCTGGGTGGGCATAAGTGCAATAACGTGCAACCTGATGAAAGGAATGCAGAAGGAGGTTAGAAGAAGGGAGACACGGGGAGGAGAAGGTGATGTGAAGATGAAGGCAGAGACTGGAGTGATAACTGTCACAAATTACGGAATGCCAAGGAATTTGGGGCCACCAGAAGCCACCAGAAGCCAGAAGTGGATTCTCCCCTGAGAACCTGCAAAGGGAGCAAGCATGGCCTTTTCATCCCTTGATTTTGAGTCCTGGCATCCATAACTCCCAGAGAATTGATTTCTGTTGTTTTAGGCCACCTGGTTTGCAGTTTCTTGCTCCATCAGTCTCAGGAAATTAAGACAAATGTCAGCATAAAAACTCTATTGTATCTGCAATCTAGAAATGAATAATCCACAGGTAAAATCAAGCATCTAAGTCGGTTTACAGTAAGATGAAAAAGAACAAAATACTTAGGAATAAATTTAATAAAAGCATTAACAAAACTTGCAACGCAGTACAAAACATTGCTAACAAAAATCCAATATCTAAATCATGCTTATGAGATGAAATACCTCAAGATGGCAATTCTCCCCAAATATATGTGTATATATATATATGTATAGATAGATAGATAGATTCAAAAATTATTCCCATCACAATTCCAGCTTTTTTTTTCATAAACTGACAACTGGATCTTAATATATACATTGAATTCAAAGGCTCTAGAATAGCCCAAATAATTTCATTGTATATATATATATATATATATACACACACATATATATTTATATATGTATATATATACATATATATATTTATATATACATACATATATATTTATATATATACGTATATATGTATATATGTATATATATACATATACATGTATATATGTATATATATATGTATAGATAGATAGATTCAAAAATTATTCCCATTACAATTCCAGCTTTTTTTTTTTCATAAACTGACAACTGGATCTTAATATATACATTGAATTCAAAGGCTCTAGAATAGCCCAAATAATTTTAGAAAATAAAAACCAAGTTTAGAGGACTACACAAACCGTTTTAAAAACATACTACAAAGCTATAATATTGAAAACATGGTATTAGTGTAAAGAGTGTTATATAGATTATATACATATGTAACAGAATTAAGAGTCCAGAAATGAACACTTTCATGTATTTCAACTTACTTTTTTTCAAAGATGCTGAGGCAAACGTCTTCAGTAAATAGTATTAAGACATTTTGAATTCCATATTTACATATAGTTTATACTATACACATAAATTAACTAACTTATCTGATAAAAGACTTGTTTACAGGTTATATGAAGAACACTTATAATTCACTAGTGAGGTGACAAACCACCTAGTTAAAATAAAGATAACAGATCAAACAGATATTTCATCACAAAAAGAAGATATGTGGATGGAAAATAAGCCCCCTAGAAAATGTCTATTATCATTATTCATTAGGAAAATTAAATTAGAAGCAATATAACATCGCACAGCAAGCCCACTAGAGTAACTACAATTAAGAAGAGACAATAATGGGTATTGGCAAAGATGTCAAATTAGAACATTCATACTTTGCTGGTGGGGGTGTAAAATGGTTGTATTAGTTTTCTATCACTGCTATAACAAAATTACTACAAACTTATTGACTTAAACAACACATTTACCATCTTAACAGCTCTGTTGGTCCGAAGTCCCATTTGGGTTTCATTGGGCTAAGACGAAGGTGTCATCAAGGACTGTGTTCCTTTCTTAAGCTTGTAGGGAGAACCGTTTCCTTGCTCATGCATATGCTGGCAGAATTCAGTTCTGGGCCGTTGTAGTACTGAGATCTTTCTTGGTGTCTGTGAACTGGGTGCCACCCTCTGGCTTTTAGAGACCTCTCTACAATCCTTTCACATAGCACCTACAACATCTCAGAACAAGCAAAAGAGCACGGAATCCTCATGCTGTCGTCTTTCTCATGTCTCTTCCTCTTTCCCTCCTACTTTTAAGGACCCTTATAGGTAACATTGGACCCATCTGGATAAGCTCAGATAATTTTGCCGTCTCAAGGTCAGCTGATTAGCAATCTGAATTCCCCCTGCTACCATAATTCCCTTGCCTTGTGTGACATAAATAGTCACAAATTCTAGAGATTAGAACTTGACCATCTTTGGAGGGTAGGTATTCTTTTGCCTACCATAATAGTACAGACACTAAGGAAAGTGGTTTCTTAAAACATAAAAAAAAACTTAAAAAAAGTTAATATGTCACTCAAATTTTCCAGCTAGGAATCTATCCAAGAGGTTATGAAAGCATAATTTCCATACAACAGCCAGTTCACAGATGTTCCTAGCAACATTGTTTATAATAGCCAAGAACTGGGAACAATCAAAATGTTCATCAACTGGTGAATAAGAAAAATGTGGTATAACCATACAATGAAATACTATTCATTAATGCAAAGAAGCAAACAATTGATCTGCAATGCAGCAAGGAATGACGCTCAGACACATCATGGAAGATGAAAAGTTTACTCATAAAATTATATATATTGTAACATTTATCTTAAAAATACAGAAATGGCAAATGTTTAGAGACTAAAGGCATATCAGTGGTTGCCTCATGCTGTGGGCAAAGGAGCATTTACAGTAAATGTGCATGAAGAAATGTTTTTGAATAATAAAAATGTCCCAAACCTGGATTATGGTGATGGTCACACACCTCTGCAGAGGTACTAAAAATCATTGAATTCTATCCTTACTATGGGTAAATGTATGGTACATAAATTACATAAAAATATGCTAAAATTCCCCTTTCATAAATTCATGTTTCACAAGTAAGCTAGCATTTTCTGAAGAGCACTTCCATTGTTAGCTAATTCATTATATATTTTGAAATTTTGAAGCTTAATAATACTAAGACCTCCAAAACTTATACCAGCTTCCTCAGACAGAGGGCTCCCAAGGGTTTCCCCTTGCCCACTCTCAAAAACATCCCATACATGGCACAATCTACTCCAAGCAGATTTTACCAACAGCAACATGCCATAGAAGCACTATTCTTCAATAGATTAAAAAACAAAAACAATAACACAAAATCTTGAGCTTTAATTGTATAGAAATGAAGTCATGAACAAGTTCTCCCTACTCTTTTGAGGATAATTTCTCAACTATGAACTTTCAAATTGGGTTACTCAGTCTTACTCCACTGGGTTATTATCAGAACGAAAAGGAACAATGTATAAAAGATGCCCATCGCAGTGCCTGGAAAATTCTAAGTATTCAACAACTGTTAGCATTTTTTTTTTAAATAAAAGGACTTCACAGCTGAATTTCACATTCAGTAATTTTGGTTTTCAGCAAATACAAAGAAGAATTCTCCACTAAGTTGTTGGATCTCTAGTTTATTTGACGGGTTTGCAATATTTATCCATATACATCTGTATCCAAGCATCAAATAGGCCCCAAATAGTGGCGCACATGTTTTGATAATATGGAGGATGAACATCCTCCAGAGTAGTGTAAATGCAATTGAACAACTATGTTTTTATATTTTTTTAATTTTTTTTTTGAGAGACAGAGCATGAGTGGGAGGGGGGCAGAAAGGGGGGGGGGCACAGAATCCAAAGCAGGCTCTAGGCTCTGAGCTGTCAGCACAGAGTCTGACACGGGACTTGAACTCACCAAGCATGACAACATGACCTGACCAAAAGTCACATGCCCAACTGACTGAGCCACCCAGGCATCCCTGCAATGGAACAACTATTAAATATTCAAAGTGATATAAACAAAAATGGGCAAGAAGAAAATCATGATTATAGCTAGATAACAATTAGTGACACAGCAAAAAAATTATTTTCATGGAATATGTTACTATTTCAATGTTCTGTGATAAATGGGAGGAAATACAGACATAAGAGGACTGGTAAAGTGGAGTGGTTCACCAGGTTGGTGACAAGGTAAAAAAAAGTTTTATGCCAGAGGAGTCCACACTAAGGAAACTTTTACGTACTTCCTGTATATTATGTTCCTGATGAAGAACATTGCTGAACTGCAAGTGGCAGTACAGAATTTGGTTTTGTTCAGGATTGTGCTAGAGTCAGACTTCACACTCTTGATTTCAAATCTCAGCGGTGTATCCTTGCAGCTATGGTAAGGCAACAGCTAATTAAATAAAGTCCTACTCCTTGTCGAGGAGTTTGAGAGGTATACGGCTGAAATACCAAGCTGTGAGCTTCTCCTGTCGGTACAGCAGCTTCTTAAGTACAAATAAACCAGAAAAATCATGAACTTCACTGCTCTTTTTTTTTTCTCCCTGAGGTTTTGCTATGTTAAGTGGGAAGTGATGACAGAACAGGGAGCAAAAGTTTGAGAGTCCGAAAACACATTTTTTTTTCTTGTACCTTTTACTAGAGGGCTTCAGAAATATGGAAAAATATATGTATATGATACTTTTAAAATTTACATAGTGTTTATAATATACTAGACATTTACATGATCTGCAAGGTAGGTACCGTTTTTATTCCCGTTTTACAAATAATGAAATTTATATACAGAAAATTAAATAACCAGTTCGATGGCAAACTCACATGGTTAGTAAATACCAGAACTCAAATTCACACCCAGACCGTCTCTGGAGTTTCCTTTAATGGTTTCACACACTAAATATATATGTAAATTCATGCATGTTTCTGCATATATACATTTGCAATCAATGGATTTGTATTTTCCTTTCTCAGCATTGAGAAGTTACTGACATACTATTTGTTGACTTAAGGCACGTGTCTTTGTTGATTTGTAATTATTTTAAAAATGCGTGCATTTTGCTCCTGTCTTTGATTTTATTTTCCAACTCTATACGGGGAGTTAATAATAGGATTCCGTCTATAAAGATTGGTGTCATCCAGGGGCGTCTGGGTGGCTCAGTAGGTTGAGCATCTGGCTTCGGCTCAGGTCATGATATCACGGTTGGGGAGTTCGAGCCCTGCATTGGGCTCTTTTCTGACAGCTCAGAGCCTGGAGCCTGCTTCCGGTTTTGTGTCCCCCTCTGTCTCTGCCCCTCCCCCCCGCGCGCGCGCGCGCTCTCTCTCTCTGTCAAAAATATAAACATTAAAAAAATTAAAGATTGGTGTCATCCAAGTGCTTCTGATGAGAAACCGGTTTAGTAATATTTTATAGCTATCTTTCATTGTTGTTCACTAAAGTAAAAAATGTTATTCCTCCTAACATGTCAGATCTATACCTCAACTTTTTTTCCTAAGGTATTTTAATACCCAAACTCCCAGAACAAGCAAGAAACTTGAAATGCCATCCATATTCTCATTTATACCCATATTAGGGAGAAAATTCTAAACTGGATTTTGACCAAGAACTCTTATCTAGACCTTGTTTTGATGATCTCTCCTTAACATCTATTTTTCCAGGAGCTTCCAGAGAGTTTGTCATAGGAGGTTATGTACCAATGGTACAATTCGTTTGATAATTTAACACTTGTGGAGTTCACAGTTTTCGTTTTGTTCAGACTTAAGCAAAAAAAGTCTCTTAATATTATATATTCTGATAAGCATTTAATTCTACGAAAATACCCTTAACCAAAAAATCTAACCACTTGTTTAGGCCAAAAGGTTACATGGCAGAATCTTTCACATATCCTCAATAACATCGTAGAGTTAAAACTATGGATTTCCACTGGCATTTGTTACTTATAAAATAAAAATCTATCACTCATAAGTAATGTCACAGATATGTTGGACGTAAGTACCTCTTAAATGCGTAGATGCATTGACAAATTATTATGGTAGAATATCAAATATGAAAGACATTTTAGTGTAGCTTTGTATTTTGGGTGAAAAGGTTCTGATATCCAAAGTTTTGAGGCAACTTTCCACTGAAGCTTTAAATATAACCATGTGGTTAATCCCAAGTGGCAACATTACTATTGGATGTTTGGCACATAAAAATTATTGCTGAGTATCCAGTTCATATTAGCCTAGAGTAAAAGTAAAATTGGTAGAATGAAAGCGTATACTGATTTGCTAATGTAGCTAATCCTGGAAAACAGTAAATGGGACAATTAATTTTCTTTTTTTTTAATTTTTTTATTTATTTTTGAGACAGAGAGAGACAGAGCATGAATGGGGGAGGGTCAGAGAGAGGGAGACACAGAATCTGAAACAGGCTCCAGGCTCTGAGCTGTCAGCACAGAGCCCGACGCGGGGCTCGAACTCACGGACGTGAGATCGTGACCTGAGCCGAAGTCGGCCGCTTAACCGACTGAGCCACCCAGGCGCCCCATGGGACAATTAATTTTCAAGGATACTTTTATGCAAAAACAAAAACAAAAACAAAACAACAAAAATCAAAAAATCCTTTGACGTCCCTACCTCTCTTTAATTGGGTTTTCATATTTAAACCCTACATACATCACTTGTTTTACTCTTTCAATGAACTATAAATTCTTCATAAAACCCTAATTCGCCAGTCCAGTTAAGAACTGCCCATATAGAGAAACCATAACTCTTTGAAAATCTGAATTTAAACATACTCCCAGGGCTCTTAGGTGGCTCAGTCAGTTAAGGGTCCGACTTCGACTCAGGTCGTGATCTCACGGTTCATAAGTTTAAGCCCCGCTTTGGACTCTGTGCTGACAACTCAGAGCCTGGAAAATGCTTTGGATTCTGTGTCTTCCTAGCTCTCTGCCCCTCTCATGCTCTGTCTCTGTTCCTGTGTCTGTCTCTGTCTCTCTCTGCCTCTCTCTCTCGCTCTCTCAAAAATAAATAAACATTAAGAAAATCTAAATTTGAAAGTATTCTCAGGGCACCCTGGTGGCTCAGTCAGTTAAGCACCCAACTCTTAATTTCGGCTCAGGTCATGATCTCATCATCATGAGAGCCTCACACTGGGTTCCACACCGAGTCCGGGCACTGTTTAATGATTCTCTCTCTCCTCCACTATCTGCCCCTCCCCTGCTCCTGCATGGATGCTCTCTCTCACTTTAAATAAATAAATAGGGGCGCCTGGGTGGCGCAGTCGGTTAAGTGTCCGACTTCAGCCAGGTCACGATCTCGCGGTCCGTGAGTTCGAGCCCCGCGTAGGGCTCTGGGCTGATGGCTCAGAGCCTGGAGCCTGTTTCTGATTCTGTGTCTCCCTCTCTCTCTGCCCCTCCCCCGTTCATGCTCTGTCTCTCTCTGTCCCAAAAAATAAAATAAACGTTGAAAAAAAAAATAAATACATACATACATAAAAATAAAAATAAATATTCTTTGTGATAGACTTCTGATATTGCAAATGTTTGTTATGAATAATGCCTATCAGTAAACAAAAGTCATAGAAACACATTTTTCTAATCATTTTTTGGCTAGGGTTTATGATTTTAGTGAAAGAACATTTGAAAGTAGAAAACTCTTGGATTTAGAGAGAGTGGGGCTATGATGTGTGGCTTTCCAGGACAAATAAGGCTAAACTATGCAGAAGGAAGTGCTGAGTTTTAAAGAGGCCCACACTGCGGTCAATAAATGTAAAAAACAGTCTTTCATTTCAACCACAGATCAAGGGAAAGGAAAGTCAAAGAAATTCAATGTAGGGAAGAAAGCACAGTTTTAAATGTTGACTTGGCAATTTGAGAGCTACCTCCTTCAGGGTTCTTAAATCTTAGGAACTTTCTTGCATAACGGAAATCGTAGCCTCAAATTTTTTGTTTAAGTTAATTATATCAAATCATCTCCCCCAGAGGTGAGCACTAGCACAGAGTTGTACCGTTTGGAACACTTGATTTTTTTTTTCTAATGGACAGTGTAATTCTATAATAATGTTCACTCTCCCCTACTAATTCCACAGGATTATCACAGGAACTCCCATTTGCTCTAGCATTATCTCACCCATTGTCAAGTTGATTTGTCCTATGGCGAGTACCTGTGCCAGCCTGCCCAATAAAAATTTTCCTGGGGATTTTTAGATTTCAAAAAGAATCGTAACATTCTCTTTATTGCCACTGAAATTGTAAGATGTAATGTTCAGGAACTGTCAGCAACTATATTTTATGACATGTCGAAAAAGTAAAAACCAACTTCCATAGAGAATAAAGATGAAAGCCAAAGATTTGCATTCTAGGCCTCATCCTTGACTTCCAGAAGTTTAGTTGTTAAACTCTTTTTTTGAGATTCTAGAGATGCCCTACTTTCATTCCCATAAAGCTCCCATTACCTTGAGTTCTTTCCATGTGGGCTTTTTATCTAATGCAACATAGATTTTTCTAAATGGTGAATTATGGGTAGAAGTATATGCAACGAAGGGTTTATTTTCCTAACTCATAAATAACAGAATTAAATATGTTTCTTTCCATAGGGAAATCAGGGAAACAAACTGAGACAAAAGGAAAGGCTTTTTCTCATGTAAAAACAAGACAGTAGTTCTAGAAATATTTATAATCTTCCCTACTTGACATCCTTCATCTCATGTTCATACATGAATTTGCCTACGGCTAATTTGAGAGACTGAAAGAAATGAGGCAATGAGAAGGATACATGGGTTATAATCAATAGGATGGGGAGACTAAAATATAGGGAAGTGCTATCTTATGCCTGGTAGCTGCATATAAGCCAAGGAGGATATTAGCCAGAGCATGAAGAGTTGTATTTTATGAGATGCACCAATAATTATTACTTTTGGAATCCCAAAAAATTATCTAACCAGGAGTAATTTGACCTTTTATGAGCTATCGTATGCAGTCAGGTTAGATTCGCCTAGAATTTCTTCAAAGAAAATAACTTTTGGGGCAAAAACCCACGTGATTGGGAAATAACGTTTTTCTCTTCTATGAAATGACAAGCAATCTGGAATAACACCAGTTCTGAGCTTATTCAAAGTCTCTTTGTTATTTCTAGGAGTCCTTAGGTGTGTCTCACGTGTGCTTCTGAAGCTACATGGTCTGTCTACACCAACTACAAAGCCTTTCACTGTCCATAAAGCTAGAGAGATGTCTCACGACTCTTAAAACCAGATATTAAGAAACCAATTGCTGATATTTAGGATAAGAACTGTAATCTCTAATAAATGCTGATGTGATACAGAAGTGTCTTCCTCTGATAATAAAGCAGTTGTGACCTAATCAAATATCCCTGTCACATCTGATTGTAATCACACATATGGACATTATTGATAAGTCGAAATTATGCTCAGTATGTTGGGTGCATGTATGCTTCCAGTTTGGAATCAAACTCAATGTAGTGTTAAAACCCGGTTCTGTGGAGCGCCTGGATAACTCAGTTGGTTAATTGTCTGACTCTGGCTCAGGTTATGATCTTGCGGATTGTGAGTTCAAGCCCCACGTCAGACTCTGTGCTGATAGCTTAGAGTCTGGAGCCTGCTTCAGATTCTGTGTCTCCCTCTCTCTCTGCCCCTCCCCAGCTTGCTCTCTCTCTCTCTCAAAAATAAAACATTAAAGAAAAACAGTCTGTCACTAACTAGCTATTTAACTTTAGGCAAGTTGTGTACTCTCTCAATTCCATAAGTGTTTCATATTTAATACAGAAATGATAACAGCTTGATTCTATTGAGTAATTGTGACTATTAGAGCAAGTAATGTGGTATGGGGGACTAAACCATCCTGTGCTCCAAACAGAAGGGGGAGTATTATGTTAAATTTTCCAGTGTTTCACAATTATGTTGTGTGATGATGCCTATTTTAACCTGCTTTCATTCATTGATAAATTTCACATATTTATTGCCATAGATAGAGGTGCAGCTTCCATGAAAGTGGCATACATCTTAGTGAAAAACACTATGTGCGTTCAGAATTGATTCTTCCCACTGATTACTGAGTCACTATATTTGGATGGTATTTCTCTCTCCTTAGGACTGGTTCTTTCAAAGATTGATTATTTGCCCTCCACGCAAAAGCCTTATGGATACCATTTTACCTCTTAACAGACTTGTAAAAACAACCACTATTTTACCTAGGACATTCTTCATACACATCTGAGATCTTCATCTCAAGCAACGATCAGTCTCCTGGAGGTCCCTCTAACACATCAAAATCAGTATGGAACTACCACTTTAATTCAAGTTGGGATGTATACATACAAACACACATGTAGTGATTTACATGTACATTGTGCACTAAATACTGAATTGTTTCAATCTTACCCGGAAACAAACAAAAATATCCTTCATGATAAACATCATCTCAAGTTTTTGAAATACCTGTGAGGATCAGAATATTCTATTAAGTAGTTTTATTAGTGCTTATGACTTTCAACTTGATATCTCTTTGGATCTTCTTAACAATCAAATTAATCTTAAAACCCTCAAAAAATTTGTTTTGTCTCAAATGGCTTGCTATCATCATAAATGCTGCTCTCTGGGTGCACATTACAAATGGGATGCCTCTAAAATCTCCACAGATAAGCAAATTTAAACCTGCTGTCTGAAATGTTAATTAATGCCTTGGCCTAGAAGCAATGACTTGGTGTTCTACACTTAAAAAAATGTAGTACAAATGTGTATATATCTCAGGTAAAAGCTGGAATTAATGGAAATTTCTATGACTAAAAGACCTAAAATTTAAATGGAAAAGCTTAAAATTTGCACATGTTCCTCCCATGGCCAACCACACGGACTTATTTGGAGTCGATTTAGTAACCTCTCTCATGCATTCTTTCTGCCTCCTTTGTCCATGCTAATCATTCTGAACCAGAAAGTCCCAATTTCCTTGTTAAATTTTGTTGCTAACAGTACTGAGGAAGAACATGAGTTGGTGAAGAGGAATAAAAAGGACAGAGTATCAAGTCATTATCTTCTCTAACTTTGTAGCTAAAATATTACCAATTTGGGTTATAAAACTCAAGTTAGAGCTAAACCTCAGCTCTGCTTCTAGCTGTTTGAACCAAGTTACTGAACCTCTCTGATCCTTGAGAGTTTCATAAATAAAATGGACATTATAATGTGGTAGTTTCATGGGCTTGCTCTGAGTGTCACAGAAAAAAAAATGTAGTAAATGAAGTGTGATGATTCAATGTAATGCCGATATGGAACAGTACCAAATGAGGCAAAATGGTGGAACTTTTAGTCTGGTGCCTAATCAATGTAGAGATGGTTAAGTCGGAATACGTCACATAATCACATTTTCAACATCTTTTAACCTGTTGTATTTTAGAAATCAATGTTCTTTCCATTCCTGATTATTTTCCATTAAGGCATTTACCAATAAACCATTTTTTTTGATAAGCATTTCATAGACAAGGAACCAATAAGTCCCTCAATAAATCTGCATTAACTGTCCAGTGTGCTTGAGCACTAGATAAGAGGTTGAAGACACTGTGTAGTACTCAACAAAATAGCCCTCAAGGAACTTTCAGATTAATGGAGTAAGAGTTACATATTTTTAATCATTATAGAAGCAACCCAAAACCACCTACTGATATAACTGGTAGGAAAGAAAACATACCCAGTGTGGAAGAAAGATATAACAAGGAGACCTAATTTATTTTCAGAGACTAGAAAAGATTTCTCTGTACGGCTTTTCTTCGCAGTTTATACATTCTAAAATAGTTGAAAACGTAATCAACGGGGGCAGCTGGATGGTTCAATCAGTGAAGTGTCTGACTCTTGATTTCCAGTCACGTCATGATCTCATAGTTGGTGAGAGCTGACAGAGAGGAGCCTGCTTGTGATTCTCTCTCCTTCTCTCTCTGCCCCTCCCCTGCTCATGCATTCTCTCTCTCTCTCTCTCTCTCTCTCTCTCTCTCAAAATACATAAATAAACTTAAAAAAAGAAAACACAATCAGAAGAAAGATAATATTTTGTGGCACATCAAAAGTGTTAATAAATTCATATTTCATTGTCCAGAAATAAAATGTTACTGCAACAAGACAAGCTCATTCATTTACATACTGTCTATACTGATGCTTTCATGCTACAAGAGACTTACATAGTTGAAGCAGAAACTGTTTGGACCACAGAGCCTAACATGTTTACTAGATGATCTTTTTCAAAAACATTTTATGACTCCTGGAAAAAAAAATATATATATACACATATATGTATGTATATATATATATATATATATACATACATATATGTGTATATATATACATATATGTGTATATATATGTATATATATGTATATACATATAGTAAATAGGATGCTACTGAAGGGTGTTACTGAAATGTTTTTAATCTATTGTGGAGCTTTATAAGATTTACATTTTTAAGACCTTTCTGCCTGACAAACATTTTTTTTCAGGTTTATTTTCCTCTTAACATGAAAAAGTAAGGATTCAAAATCATGGCTCTTTATTAAAAGTTTGGAGATGAGTGTTGGGATAAAGTAATAAAACTCATGCAGGCTCATTGCTACTTGATTTAATAAACATCTTTGAAAACATAGCATACTCAGACACTGTGTTAGGTGTTAAATAAACAAAAATGAATCAACTATAGCTCTTGTCCTCGACTTGCTTACAGTCTATTCAACATATGGTTTCAATAGCCTGTTAGCAGATTTACAAATTTGGTTGATTTAACACCTTCCTCTCTATGTTTTCTATAGAGTAAATAAAGGAATTCATGGTAACTCAAGAAAGACTTCCAATTCCTAAGATTTAAACAATAATTTGTTAGTCACTTTTTTAATGACTGCATATATTATTTGTAATGTAGTCTACAACCCTCTGAAGTGGTTGGATTAGTTCAACATTGTGAGAAAACAACAGGACAGAGAGAAACTCAGTAACTTGCTCAAGGCTTCCAGAATAATAGCAGTGAAACTTTAATTTGAGTCAAGATCTATCTTAGTTAGTTTGGGCTGCTATAAAAATAGCATAGACTGGGTAGTTTACAATCTACAGAAATGTGTTCCTCACAGTTCTGGAGGCTGGGAAGTCTAAGATCAAGGAGCTACAAATGCCAGTTATTTCCATGTCTGGTAAGGACCTGCTTCACTGTGTCCTCATGTAGAAGAGACAAAAGAACTCTCTGTGTCCTCTCTTAAAAAGCCATTAATCTCATCCCTTCTCAAAGACTCGCACCTCCTAATACCATTACCTTGGGTGTTAAAATTCATTTCAATGGTGGGGGGTGGGAGACAAAAATATCCAGGCCATAGCACTATCCACCTGCAAATTTTGTGTTTTCCCACTTTGCCAGGGTTTACTAAAGTTGCATCATAAATGACTGCAGAGACTTAAGGTGAATAGAGATGTCACGCACCACATTGAATGTCTTAAGAAAGCTATTGTCATCTCCTCTCACCATTTCTTTTCAACATAGTACTGGAAATTCAAACTAATACAATAAAACAAGAAAATAAATACAGTATATAGATTAGGAAAGAGGACAGGGACATCTGAGTGGCTCAGTGGGTTAAGTGTTTGACTTCAGCTCACGTCATGATGTCGTCATTCAGAAGTTGGAGACTCGCCCTGTGTCGGGCTCTGTGATGCTGGCTCTGAGTCTGAAGCCTGCTTCAGATTCTGTGTCTCCCTCTCTCTCTCTGACCTTTCCTGCACTCTCTCTCTCTCTCTCTCTCTCTCAAAAAGAAAAATAAACATTAACATAAAAAAAGGAAAGCATTGCCTGAGTGGCTCAGTTGGTCATGTGGCCGACTTTGGCTCAGGTCATGGCTTGGCAGTTCAGGAGTTTGGGTTCCCAGTAGAGCTCTGTGCTGACAGCTCAGAGCCTGGATCGTCCTTCTCTTCCTGTGTTTCCCTCTCTCTGCCCCTCCTCGGCTCACACTCTCTTTTTCTCTCTCTCAAAAACATAAATAAACATTTAAAATTTTTTTAAAAAAATGAAATAAGACAGAAAATGGTCTTTGTTCACAGATTACTGATAATCATGTAGAAAATCCAAAAGAATCAACCCAAAACTCCTGGAACAATTAGAGATTATAGCAGCCTTGCTGTGTCCAAGGTTAGTATACAAAAGCCAATCACTTTCTTAAGTACCGGCAATAAACAAATGGATTCGAAATAAAAAACACAGTGCCACTTGTGTTAATATCTCCAGAATGAGATACTTAGGTATAAGTCTAAAAAATGTGTATAAGCTCTTTATGAGGAAAACTACAAACCTGATGAACAAAATCAAAGTAGAATTAAATAAATGGAGAGAGATTACATGTTTAAGCACACACACACACACAAACAATAATGTTAACATGCCATTTCTTCCCCACTTGACCTATAGATTCAATATAATACCAATTAAAATAAAAATGCCAGCAGTTATTTCGTGAGTATTGACCAACTGATTCAAAGCTTATGTGGAGAAGTGAAAGACACTGAACTGCCAACACAATATTGAGGAAGAACAAAATTAGACGACTGACACAATCTGATACCAAGACTTAGTACAAATCTATAGTAAACAAGACATGGATGAAAGAGAATAGACAGCGAAGAAATAGACCCCCATAAATATAGCCAATTGATCTTGACAAATGAGCACAGGCACTATAATGGAGCAAAGATCGTCTCTTCAACAAATGGTGGTGGAATAGCTGGATGTCCCCATGCATTCATCATCATCATTCTTACCACCATCGTCATCATTATCTAGACACAGACCTTGTATCCTTCAATAAATTAACTCGAAATTGATCATAGACCTAAATATAAAACTCAAAATATAAAGCACATAGGAGAAAACCTAGGTGACCTTGGGTATGACTTTTGAAATACAACACCAAAAGCATGATCTATAAGAGAAACATCAGATAATTCGGATTTATTAAAATTAAAATGTTCTACATGAAAGACAATGTCAAGAGAATGAGAAGGCAAGCCACAGACTGCGGAAAAAAATGCTTGCAAAAGACACATACAAGAAAAGATCATTATCCAAAGTGTGCAAGTTACTCTTGAAACTCAAGAATAAAAAAAAAGATTAAAAAATGGTCAAAGATCTTAACAGACACCTCATCAAAAAAGAGCTACAGATGGCAAATGGCGATGGGCATATGAAAGATGCTCCATTTCATGTGTTTCTACTCCAGAAAATCTAGTGAGTTTCCCCAAGCAGTAAGAGATTGGGAGTGTGATCTGAAGGTAACTGCTTATAGTAGGGAGCAAGAAAAACCTAGTGGAGAGGCTCCCTACAAAACCTTCTCTGGAATTCTCACATGTCCCCAAAGGGACATGTAGAGTATGACTGGCTATTATATAAAATACGGGGGTCACAGTTCAGATTTAGCCAAGGGAAGCAACAACAATTAAAGGATTTCAATAGTTACCTATTATCTTAGGGAGTTTTGTCATGTCTTCTCTCCCATTGTCCTGCCCCATCTCTCTGAAAGGTCAAGGCTCAGGTGAGAAAATCACCAGACCAGCCCTAGAGTAAAGGAAAAGGAAGTTCTCAGTTACTGAGCCTCAAGGCTGGTGGACTGGAAAATCAGACAGAACATGGGGATTTTAACTGCCTGAACATTTAATGATAGCATGTAACCAGGAAGTTTAAAAACTTCAGGGAAAGGAGATTTAATTTGGAACATCAGAGGGTAGTGGAGGAGAAGAATAAAACTCTTTGTTATCTGTACCTTCAGCCAGTTGGATTTGTTCATACAAAGCCTATGCCTCCTCTGCAGTTGCAATTAGAGTCAGTCATGTCATAAAGCCTGTCTATAAATTTGAGAAAAGTAGAATTTATCTATGAATCCTTAATCCTATTAGTCCATGAATAAGTTTAGGGTGAAGAAAATCAATCTTATGAAGACCAATAAATGTGGCTTAGGAATACTAGTAAGTTCTTCCAAATGCTATTAGTCTCCCCGCCACCGAATAACACTTTGAAGAAACATATAGAAGAGAACAAGTCATAAAAATAAATCATACTGTGTTGCCAAAAGTGTCCCTCCAATGTCCTTGACCGTCATGGAGGAAATATGTTTCATGTCTGTATATGACTGACCCTCTAGCAACAAGCTCACTACCTGGAACCCAATAGAAGAATAACTTTTGGTAAATGAATGTATCATCTTTAAAAATATTTCGCTTTAGCTTGATGTCATTTTCCTGAGTTTTTCATCTACTGTGAAATGTGAAAGGAAGGCTGTTTGTAAAGTAAACAACAATTAGACAATAGCTGCAGTAATGCATCTATTAGAAAAACTAATTTGTTATTTATTTTCTTGTGAAAAGTGTTAGTGAACTGCGGTAAGGCCAAAATAATGAGTCTCTACATATTTGTACTTATTGAGTTATAAGTTTTCAATGAAATTTGGAAAGCCATTGATTATCACACTGAATTTGTGGAAGAATCTCATGCAGTTAATATTATTAATGCCATTTCAGAGTGGAGAAAACTGAGGTTCAGAAAAGTTACATACCATGCTTAATGTGACAGAACTTATAAATTGTAGAAAGAGGATTTCAACTCGGGCCCATCTGTTGTCAAGTAAATGGAATCCTTAGAAGTCACTGTTTTTTGGATAAGCATAAAAATCACACACTCCCACACTTTAACTTTCCTAAAGAAACTTCTTAGTGTGAATTCACAAAGTTTCAATTAAGCATTTGAAACATAATTTTTGACAATTATTTTTTTTCTATTTGCATCATAAAAATAATAGTTTTTTAATTATTTAAATATAAATAGAACATGCTCTTTCAAACTATGTCCTACCATATGTTTCAGATATATGACTTTTCCACCACAAAAATTGTTCTACTTTTCACGGCTGTGACTACTAAACTAGAAACCTAATTTCTAGTTGATAATATTCCTGGCTTATTGAGTTTGTTCTTCAGATAAAGATATTTTGTGAAAACATGAATGTCTTTTCAACTCATATTATTTTTCTTAATGTCTAGAAAGAAATAGTACTAGTATTTCTTTGGGAACAAAAGAGGACAGCCTATGTAAGAGAACTCTCAGTAATATTGCCTTTTCATGATCATCTGCTAATTAGTCTACTGAATTTGTCTATATCTTCATCACCTAGCACTTTTGAATGATGTGGAAAAAATCAAGTGGGAAATGTATACCATATATCTGATGTTGCTAATTGCCTAATAATGTCTTTTCTTCCACGGAATCATTATTTTGGAAAGACATCATCATCATTTATAAATTTGACACAGATATCTGGGCAGAGTGTAAAATCATATTCTACTTTTCCTTATGCATACAAATAACCCTTACATATTAAAATGTAACTCCACAATGGATTAGCAGATCCAACTAGTGTTAGTTTTTAATACGTCTGACATTTATCATTTCACATTTTCTTCATCAGTACTGACTTACACTAATCCACCATCATCTCTTGCTGGGACCACTGAATCACCTTCCTAACTGGTCTCCTGACTTTTCCCCTTTGCCCATCTACAGGTGTTTCTCCACATAGCAGTTAGATGATTGTTGGAAAATGTGTCTTATCATTCCTCTTCTTAGCTCAATACCTCTAATGGATTCCTGCCTTTCTCTAAGCAAAATCCAGAGTTTTTATAGTGAGTGACAAGCTTCAATATGTCCAGGTTCCTGTCTACTATGTTTTGCTTTGTGTGCTACTGTACTATCAAAGATAAGCACAGTCAGACATTAGTTAAAGTAGTGAAAACACATTTCATTTAGTTAACTACTAACAATAAGCAAAGAGCTAAGCCCCATTCTAATCTGTGCAGAGGTGACTGGGCATTTTAAAGGGAGAATGAAGGAGTAAGGAGAAGGAATTGAATAGAGTTGGGGCATAAAATGTTCCAAAAAGTGGGAAAGGGGGTACATATGAAACCTATCTATATTTGCTCTCTGGTATGCTCCTACCACACCACCTATTATCAGGGCTTGGCTAGGATAAACAGTAAATTATTTTGTCAGCATTGAGTTTTCTCAGGGAGACATTTTAAGGTAGGTTGGGGTTCTCCTAAAGAAGTGTCTTTGAACGGTTAGAGTCTATGTCAGTTTTTGTTGAAGTCTTTATAGGCCAAGGTTGAGGCTCAGTAGGGATGATGGCTCAGAGGGGTCTGTTTGGAGTTTGCTCAAGGAGAAAATCTTTAGCACAACACTATCTTCTTTCACCCTCACTGGACTCCTCCTCTTCCTAAACATGCCAAGCACTTAAGATGCTTCGAAAGTAGTGTTTCCTCTTTCTTCTATCTGGAATACTTTACCCACAGCTAACCACACAGCTTGTCTCCACTCTTAGTCAAATCTCCGGTTATTTTTCATTTTCCCAAGTGGGGTCCTTGATTGTTCACACTGATTTCCCCTCCTTCAGATTGCACAAATGCATTCTGGTTTAGATTAAATTTTATATATTTTAGATTCTAATAACTCTACGGTTCCATTTTAACATACTTAAGCACAGTAGAAACTTTACATTATTTTGCAATTTTCTGACCAATATTTGCTTTATTTTTCCTCCTGTAAGATCCATGATGATGTGACCTTAACTAATTTTTATTATCACAGAATCTCAGTACAGTGCCTGGCATAAAATGTATATTCAATGCATATTTCTAATAAATTAATGGCTAAATATGTCAAATTGATACTAGAGAGTTAGAGCATTAAGAGTACAGTCACCAAACCTCCATCTAGTGGCTCAAATAAAAATGCAAAATAAGGAAGAATAAAAGGTTTTAGAATGACCTAAGAGTCCTAACAACAACAACAACAACAACAACAACAAAAAGCATGCATATAGATGGGGTGTGTGTGTGTGTGTGTGTGTGTTTCTAGGTCTTCTAATAAAAAGGAATATCATGGCTTAGTTGTGTCTGATTTACTATCTTTAAATGTAGCTAGGAAACTTTCTTACTTCAAAAAGTGCATATGTAAACTAGCAAAAAAATGTTAAAGTAGTTTACAGATTTCATTTTATAACTAAACAATAAAGATATCAAATTGTTCTCTCTTCCATGATTTACTTTGATAGTCAGTGATTTCCTGAGGACCAGTCACCTCACAACTTGTTACCTTGGTTTTCCCCACTGGGGGGTGGGGGGGAGGATGCCATCATGCACTGATAATCAGCTCATTCTGTCCTATCAAATTAATTCTAGTATTTGCCTGAGGCATTTTCACATTTCTCCTTTTCTCAGCCAAGAGAAGCCATATATAGATATTTGCCTAAAATAGGCTGTAAGTACTACATCTAGAGGAAGAAATGGGGCATTGTATGGAGCTAGTATAAGATAAACAGGAGAGAAGAGCTTCCCCTGCCCCAAATGAACTCAAAGTCTTAATAAAATCCATGGAATACATTATGATACTAGAAGTTTACATGTGCTTCAAGTAACTCCTAAAAGAATGTAGAATTGACAAACTGAAAATGTTTAAAATTGATGGGGCAACAGTCAGCTAGATTTTCCCACTTAACGTGCTTTAAAACATTAGCTAAGACAGGGGCACTGGGTTGCTCAGTCGGTTGAGCGTCCGACTTCGGCTCAGATCATGATCTCACGGTTTGTGGGTTTGAGCCCCTCGTCCCGCTCTGTGCTAACAGCTCAGAACCTGGAGCCTGCTTCAGATTCTGTGTCTCCCTCTCTCTCTGCCCCTCCCCTGCTCATGCTCTGTCTTTCTCTGTCTCTCAAAACTGAATAAAGATTATTATTTTTTTAACATCAGCTAAGGCAGAGGGCAAGGGAAACCAGAGACTGGTCCTACAGCCAAGCATGTAGATCAGCCTAATTTTATATTTGAATAAAATGAATAATTTTCCTGAAGATCCAAAGCAGCAAGGAGGAAACATGATAATGCAAGCGAAGAAACAGAACCTCTGTTTTGGTGCCCTTGCCTTATTTCTTCCGTTGTTACGGTTTTTGTGCTTTGAAAGAAGGTCTGAGCATCTACTCCAGAATCTACTCTGTAACCTTAGGCGGAACACAACCTAGCGAACTTTTTGCTTCCCCATTTGTAAAATGAGTATAATAATTTTACCTACCTCCCTGGAAAGACTAGAAACAATATAGGGTTGTTTTCTGGATTAATATATTATGTAAAGCACATAGAATTATGTCTGACAGTATTTTAAGGTTAGAAGAGTTGTTACTATTATTCTCAACTCATGAGCTTAGCAAAGCATAATAGAGATGCATATAATTTTATAGTGTCTGGCCCTAGTCTTTTCTCCTGTTTTCTCATTTTACAGGTCTGAAAAGTTGGGGTGAGAAACGTTCATTTTATATCACTTCTCTATAAAGCTTGCTCAATCTATGTCTAAAATTTAACAACAATGAAATAAAAAGAAAAAAAAACAACTAAATGAAGCGGAAGAGACATAAGGAAAAAGTACATTTTGCTTTGTTTTGGTGTGTGTGTGTCTGTGTGTGTGTGTGTGTGTTTTGTTTGTTTGTTTTGTTTTTTTAACAAAACTTTAAGGGCACCTGGGTGGCACAGTGGGTTAAGCTTCCGACTTCAGCTCAGGTCATGATCTCATGATCTCATGGTTTGTGAGTTTGAGCCCTGCGTTGGGCCATGTGCTGACAGCTCTGAGCCTGGAGCCTATTTCAGATTCTGGGTCTCCCTCTCTCTTTGCCCCTCCCCACTCATACTCTGTCTCTCTCTCTGTCTCTGTCTCTCTCTTAAAAAAAATAAACATTAAAAATAATTAAAAATAAATAAATAAAATTTGTAAGTAAAATAGAGTATAAAAAGGAAGCAAATACATAGCACATGAAAAGACACATGCAAAGAGTGTTCTTATTTAAAGGTGACCTTCCTAGAAATAGCATCAGATTTCAAAGTTACATTTTCAACCTTGATGTCATCAGGAGACACCAAACACAGAATATTTAAATATTTGGGGGTTTGCAAAAGTCTAAGTGTTATATCCATTTGATAAAATATGATGATATTCAAGAAAATGTCTCCTAAATGCCAAAGTCACTTTTGAAAGAAATCAATTCCAAATTGATGATAACGAAGATAAGTCATAATAAATATATTTACAGGTTACTGAAGACACATCTAGATGCTTTGGTTAAAGATACATTCTACATGAGGTTTGGTATACTTCATAGTCACACAGGATGCTCTCATAGATACATAAATATAGCATAAATATAACAAGAGTCAAGAACTCCTAATGCATAAGTGAAGATTTCTTAATGTAACACACTGTCTCCTACTCCATATATTAAAGGATTTTTGTGTTAACTGCATCATAAGCAGTTCAAGGACAGTGACAGGGATATTAGTAGGACTAGAATCATGTAAATGGCCACTAATTGGGAAACATAAGAATAGGTGAGCTAGTTTGGAAAAAGTTATCAAAATCTCCATTAGAAGTTTTTTAATAAAATTTTATTTCTCTTTTAATCCAATCTCAACAATATACATGCAGGCCTATGATAGTCATGTACTGTTTCATATAGAATAGCAACCCCATTTCTGACTAGTATTTCTAATTCTTTTGGTATCATTCAACCTTAAAGTTCACTGTTCAGGACAAAAAATAAAAGTAGTAAAAAGTGGCAACATTGTGACAAGCTCTATGGTGTTTATTGCCGTTCCAATATAGGTACCTGTCATTATTTCTCTCAAGAATTCAGTGACATGAAAATTCATATTATCTCTTCTTCTTCATACCAACAAGTTCTTTTTTCATAGCTAAAATGAATGTCATTTATATCTTTATTGAATTCCTGAACAGTAATAGCCCTTTCAACAATTGTCTCTTACCTCAGGTTGAGATCTAGCTCCACAGCTTTGAACCCATGATAGCTATGAAAACCAGCCACCTAAAATGTATTGGAGTCCCCTACAGTAAAATGTACGAGTTTGGAGCCCCCCAAATCTCTAGTCCTCCAAGATTGCAACTATTTGCCCTGAATAGAAGCTCGCTATAAAGCTTCATTCCCAGGGTTTATCTTTGTTTCTTCTCAGAACTCACTCTTTGTCGGCCTGCAAATGTCTAAGGTGTTGGTTTAAAAATATCAGTGGTGATTGTTTAATATCACAGCTTCCTGAGGTGGTACACCACTGAGGCTAACAAGAGGTTGACCAAAACATTTAAAAGAAAAAAAAAACTGGTAGATGATGCATCCACTTGAAGGTTGAAAATCACGTCACTGGGTGTTTAGAAGACCACACACATGTACAAAGCTGTGGGCATGCCAATGAAAAAATCTGCAAATGCCCTAATGTCTCACCTTTCAGTGACCTTGAGTCTCTGCACAAGTAGGAAGTGAAGGTTAAGACAAATCTGTAAATTTACTGCTGGAATATTGAAAACCTATATGCACAGCACCTTGGCAAGAGCTGAGAGACTTATTGGTTCAAGGAATTTAAGGAAATATCTGCCAATCATTAAATGACCATTGGGACAACTGAGGAGAGAATTAAGTGGCTGCACATAGCAAAGAAGACAGACATTGAGAATTCATTAAGGAATATAGTAAACAAAACAAAACACCATCAAGAAGAAACAGAAATGACAACCAAACTATAGGGAGAAGAGATCTCATTTCCAGTGTAACCACATAATATTAAAGTTGTCTAATTTTCAATAACAACAGCAAAAATATGGTACACAAAAAGAAACAAGGAAGTATGGGTCATATACAAGAAAAAGCAGTCCATAAAAACTAAAGAAATCCAGACATTGGATTTACCAGAGAAAGACTTTAGGCATTACAGATATGTTTAAAGAACTTAAGCTAATCATGTTTAAAGAATGAAAAGAAAATTTGAAAACAATGACTCATTAAATTAAGACTAATCATATGCTAAATACAAATTCTGGAGTTGAAAAATGCAATGACAGAAATGAAAATGTCACTAGTGGAACCCAAAAGCATGTTTGAACTGACAAAAGAAAGAATAAGCAAACAGAAGACAAATCCATTAAGATTATCCAGTCTTGGGGAGCCTGAGTGGCTCAGTTGGGTAAGCATCCAACTTCGGCTCAGGTCATGATCTCAGTTTGTGAGTTCCAGCTCCGCTTATCAGGCTTTGTGCTGACAGCTCATAGCTTGGAGCCTGCTTCAGATTCTGCATCTCCCTCTTCATTCTGTCACTTCCCCCTCTCACTCTCTCTCTCTCTCTCTCTCAAAAATGAATATACATTAAAAAAAATATCCAGTCTGAAGAACAATAACAACAAAAAAATTAAAATTAATAGAACCATGGGGCACCTGGCTGGCTCAGTCAGAAAGCATGCAACTCTTGATCTTGGGGTCATGAGTTCGAGCCCCACATTGGGTGTAAAGATTACTTTAAATAAATAAATAATAAATAAATAGATAAATAGAAAAACTTTATAATAAATAGTACCTTAGAAATCTGTTGGATACAAACAAGTGTACCAATATACATAAAATGGGAGACCCCCAAGGAAAGGAGAGAAAGAAAAGGCAGAATGAATATTTAAAGCAAAATAGCCAAAAATTTCCCAAAGGGGATGCAAAATGTTAAAATGCATATCCAAAAAGTTCAACAAACTTTAAGATAAACTCAAAGAGATCTCCATCTACACATTTTATAGTCAAATTGATAAAAGACAGAACAAAGACAGAAACTGAAACAGAAAAAGAAAAGAGACTCACAAAGAATCTTCAATATGGTTAACAGTTTACTTCTCATCAGAAATCATGGAAAGAAACCAAAAAGCAGTGGAATGCCATAACCAAAGTGCTGATTATCAAAAGATTGTCAACCAAGAATTCTACATAACTCAAAGCTGTCATTCAGGATAAAAACGATAAATTAAGATATCCCCAGATAAACAAAATCTGACAGCATTCATCTCTAGGGTACTGGCCTACAAGAAATACTAATGACTGTCTATTAGATTGAAATAAGTATTAACCAAAGTCCACACGAAGAATTAACACCACTATAGGTAACTACTAACATACTACAAAAGGCAGCCTAAATATGTATTTGTTTGTAAGGCATTTCTTCTTCTGATTAAAAAGAAAAGCACTGCATAAAACAAAAATTATAAGATTGTTTTGCTGGACATAAAACGTACAAATTATTTGTGTAACAATAATAGCGAAAATGTGGCGCAAGGAAATGAAAACACTATTCAAGCAAGGATTTGTTATACTATCGATATTAATCTGAATTAACTTGCCTTAAATTAAGATATAATTTAATTAAGATGTTAATTGTGATCTCCAGGGCTACTATTAAAAAAGAACAAAAAATAGTAGAACAGAAATGTCAAGGCTACTAAAATGGTACATCAGACTTTGGCACTCTAACCTAAAAATGTCAATAATGAAGAAATAGAAGAACAATAGAATAAAAGAATTATAGAAAACAAATAGCAAAGTGACGGCCATACATCTTAATTTGTCAGTAATTATAGTAATGTAAATGAACTAAACACTCCAATCAAAGAGCAGACTTTGGCAGAGTGGATAATAAAACAAAACAAAAAAGATAATCAAGTATTTGATAGCATCAAGAAACACACATTTAAATCAAAGAAACAAAGAGATTGAAAATAATAAAAAAGATAGACCATGCAAACAATAACCAAAAGACAATTGGAGTGGATATATTAGCATCAGAATCAGACACGATACACTAATTTGTTGTTAGAAAAAAATAAGGCCATTGTATACTGATGAAAGTCATATTCCATTAAGAAGACATAAAACATTTATATGTACCTAAGAAAAGAGTCCTAAAATACATGAAGTAAAAACCTGTCGATATTGAAAGAAGTAGACAATTCAACAAAAAGAGTTGGTGGCTTAAATTCCCCACTTTATTAATAAATAGAAAAACTAGGAAGAATATTAACCTGAAAATGGAAAATGTGAGCAACATTGTAAACCAAATAGACCTAACATATCTAAGGAACACCCACCAACAGCAGGATACACATTCTTCTCGAAGGTGCATGGAGCAGTCTTAAGAACAGACCATATGTTAGGCCATAAAACTTTTTTTTTTTTTTAATTTTATTTGAGAGATAGAGAGAGAGTGCCGGAGTCCAGCTCCAGCAGGTCCTGGGTTTCCCGAAGGATGAACGGCGTCGGCGAAAAAGTGAAAAAAAAAAAAAAAACAAATAAAACAAAAATAAAAATGGACACAGACAACAGCAGTGTGTTGAACTGGCCACTTTATTGTGGCAAACGTGGCATTATATTTGTTAGCAGTTTCCTTGTAGCATGAGTCATCTATGTTTTCTAGCATTACCTAATTCTAAAAATGTTCCTATCTATAATCACCTTTTAAGGAATAACATGGTTATTTTCTCATAATGTTCCCTCCTGCCCTTTGCTTATTGATTAATTTCTTACATTATTTTCATTATGTACCTACGTTTATCTATAATCTACAGAGCATTTGCTTTGCTGTTTTCATGAAAGGTCATCTACTGCTCAACACCTCAAGTGGAACAGTGACAGGGACATGACTTCTTTGTTGTTTCCCCGAACCATTTGTGGTTTGAGGAACAAGTGTTCGCCTTGGTCCGAGGTGCCAGGAGAGGGCCAAGAGGGCCTTAGGAACCCATACCTTATACATTCTCAGAGAGACAATGCACCTAGGAACTAACGGATCATTCTGTACTTTAACCGACTAGGTTCCGTCATCATCTGGAATGCCTCCTGGGGGCCAAGTGGGCCTAGGGGTTGGAGTAACTTGTGCCCACAGATACACTCCTTTGTTGCCAGAGTGGGGCTTTTAAATCCATTTGTCCCTACTTGGCTGGGAAATGCATGAGGCTATCCTTCCTTTAGGTAGAGGAGTCTTTATAGGGGGTGGCAAGGGCTAAATGCAGGGCCGCACAATTTCCTTGCGGAACCTTATTACTTTCCCAGTGGTTCTTTTCCCAGGAGGCCTGTCGAGGGCAATTCCTCAACAGACAATCCCCCAAGTACTTTTATTAAGGCCAAATTACATGAAAGCGGGAGTACAAGAAGCTTCATTGTCGGAGGGCCACCCTGCTGTCCCGATCTGTCCACTGCCCGGGCCCTGCCATCAGGCTGGTTGGAGAGCTCGGCTTCCGGCAAGAAAGCATGGGGTTGGGAGGCAGAGGGGCAAAGGGAGAGAGAGAGAATCTTGTGTGTCCATGTGCAGAGCTCTATCCCATGACGTTGTGATCGATCATGGCCTTAGCCAAAATCAAGAGTCAACAGATGGAGTCCCCAGGCGCCCCAGACATTAAACACTTTAAAAGAGTGAAATCATTAAAAAATATTCTTGGATAACAATGGAATTAAATTAAAATGAGATTTGGTGAATTTACAATAGATGAAAAGTAAACAAGACATTTCTGAATGATGAGTATATCATAAAAGAAATCGTAAGATTAGAAAACACATAGAGGTAGGTGAATAGAAATGAAAACACAACGGACTATTTATTATTCCATAAATGGTTCGTAAAAGGAAGGAACATGCTGCAACAGGAAGGAACCTTGAAAACATGAGGCTAAATGAGCACAGCTAGTCACAGAGGCTCATATGTTATATGATTCCATTTATATGAGATGTTCAATACAGGCAAAACCACAAAGACTGAGATGGTTTTGCAATTTTGAAGTCTTGGGGATGGGGGAGTGGGAATGGGTATTGACTGCAAATTAGCATGGACTCTGTTTTTTAAGAGATACAAATGTCTAAAATTATATAGTGGTGGTAGTTACACTGAGTTATATACTTCATAAGATGACTTTTATGGCATGTGAATTATATCTGAATAAATTATATGTATATGGATTGCATCTGAATAAACATTTTTAAACGTTTATTTATTTATTTTAAGAGAGAGAGAATGAGAGAGAGAGAGAGGAGTAAAAGTGCTGGAGGGACAGAGAGAAAGGTAGAAAGAAAATCCCAAGCAGGCTCCATGCTGTCAACACAAAGCCCGATGTGGAGCTTGATCCCATGAACCATGAGATCATTACTGATTCGATCCAAAATCAGAGTTGTGTGCTTAATCAACTGAACCACCCAGACACCCTAACGCTTTTATTAATGACAGATAACAGAACTTAAATCTCAACACAAACCTTCCTGATTCTAAAGGATTTGAGATTCACAGGACCAAATTGTCTTCTTGGGCTTGCAACAAGGTAATACAAACACCACTGGTTGCGCCAAATCATTTATCCCATTTATCATGCAAAAGCATTCACAGCATTAGTGCCTATACAATCATAATCAACAGCCATCAGCATTTGACAGACAAAAGTCTCCAAATAATGAAATTAGTAATACAGCAGAAAAAAGAGGGTAAAACCTGAAAGAGGAAAATCAACACTATGAGAAAAAATTTGATCCTTGTTTTTTTATATCAGGCATTTTCATCCTATAATAATAGATTTAAAAAGGCTATTCTAATACCCTAATTCAAAAGCTAAGCTTTCTCATGAAGTGCCTCATGCAGATATAGTCTAGACTAATAGAAATTGAAATAGCATTCTTAATATGGAAATATCCTTTGAAATAGATATATTACATTGCCTGATTTGATATTTTAAAGGATAATATCTCACCTCAGTCTCTCTTAATTTGTCTTTTTCTCTCTCTTCCTTTCTTGTGCACACACACACACAGAGATACTTGAAAAATAACTTTAAGATTTATCATAGTTATTGGGAACAGTTATAGAAATTATGTTCATGGGTGTTTGACATTTATATTTGATAAGGCTTACCAAATTAACAACAAAAAGTAGAAAAGTCCTTTATGTAGGCTTTTACTGGAATTTCAGGAAATAAAAAGATGAAAAAATTGAGTTTATATATTGATACTTTTAACATAATAGACGTCATTTCTTTTTAAATAAATAATAAACAAACAAAAAAACAAACAAATAAATAAATAAAACAGGTGTTTAGCCATGAGTAAGATTAGACATCTAAATTGAACAGATATAGGGGCGCCTGGGTGGCGCAGTCCGTTAAGCGTCCGACTTCAGCCAGGTCACGATCTCGCGCTCCGTGAGTTCGAGCCCCGGGTCAGGCTGTGGGCTGATGGCTCAGAGCCTGGAGCCTGTTTCCGATTCTGTGTCTCCCTCTCTCTCTGCCCCTCCCCCGTTCATGCTCTGTCTCTCTCTGTCCCCAAAATAAATAAACATTGAAAAAAAAATTAAATTGAACAGATATAGAAGCACTTTTCTGCCAAAGTATGTTTAGTACCTTTCTTTGGTAAAGTGTGTAGCTTAATACAGTTTTTATCAGTTAAATGCTTAATTTAAAGTTGAAATGAAAATAAAAGACTGAATATGACTCCATTCTTAAAAAATAGCCCATGTAAACCCTTAGCTCTGTCTTATAAGTTATAAAAAAACAAAAACAAAAACAAAAAACTTCTAAGTCCTAAATCACTGATTTCTCACAAGAAAAATACATTAGGAGATATATGTTCACACAGGGTATGTAGAAACAAACATTTTTGCCTTTAAATATTAAACAGATAAAATTTAAATCTTTTGGTTACTTATTTAGGGAAAAAACGATAATAGTCATTTAGGAGGTATCTCACAGTATAACAATACTCCAAAACATGGAAAATAGAAGCAACTATGTTTATTGTTTAACTTATAAACGAAGTAGTGTAAAGGTCTTGAACTGAATCCCATAGTTGAAGATATTTGTATATATCATCTTAAAATTATGTCTTAAAATGTGTTTCAGATTACTGAAAACATTTCATTAGTAATTTTTTTTAACTTTTTTAATGTTTTATTTATTTTTGAGACAGAGAGAGACAGAGCATGAGCTGGGGAGGGGCAGAGAGAGAGGGAGACACAGAATCCGAGGCAGGCTCCAGGTTCTGAGCTGTCAGCACGGAGCCCAATGCGGGGCTCAAACTCACAAACCGCGAGATCATGACCTAAGCCAAAGTCGGTCACTTAACCGACTGGGCCACCCAGGCGCCCTCATCAGTAATTTTCTAAGGAAATGTTATGACTAAAAATTTTGTCTAAGATACATTGTTTTGTTTTGTTGGAAGAGAAAGGGATAGTGATTGGGTAAGGGGCAGAGGGAGAGAGAGAATCCCAAGCAGGCTCCACTATATCAATCCAAAGCCTGATATGGGGCTCGATCTAACAAATCATGAGATTATGACCTGAGTGTAAATCAAGAGACAGAAATTTAACCGACTGAGACACCCAAGGTACCCTTAAGATACACTGTTTTGAGAAGCTATCTCAGTGACTTGTAAAACTTCCCACTCATTCATTTTGTGAGTTTCAGTAAGCCTTGATGCATTTGTGTTTATTGAAATTTAAAAGGAACTCAAGAATGGCTTAAAAGGTGAGCTCTTACTGTTACTGCAAAGGGAAATATATGTACATAATTTCATAATTATATTTACCCTAAAAAATTTTTAGCAACACGCCTACCCTTGCAATTATGGCAATTATACTCCAAATTAGTTCTAAAATAACAAGATGAAAGCATACATAAAAAGATAATGAAAATTCTCCAAACATACAGGAAGTAGACTTTGGAAGTGGATTCTAAATCTTTAGACCAGCCAACTAGCAAGATTAGTAGAGGAATATAGGGTCATTGGGAAAACAGTATCTGGAGAGACCGTAGTATTGAAAGGAAAATAATCCTTGACAGTCAAATGGCCTTTATTGGATCCTAATTACAGGTTTCCCTTGCTACCCAAAATCTGCTTTACGCCACTGTGCTTTTACCAAAAGTCTGTAATAGTACATGTTTTACACTACCAAAAAATATCCAATAAGATTTTCACTTTTTTGAAATGGTAATTGGTTCCGTGTTTTTGCTATGGTAGCTTATGAAAGGGAGTGCTCTATTTTCTGATAGCAAGGGAAACCTGTTAACCTCTTCTTGTGGAGCTCATTTCATTATAAGACACCAAATTCATAGAATTTTGCTTAAACGAAACCAAGCATAATATTGTTAGTAATCATCCACAAACACTCCCATGGAAGATTATTTGCACAGGAGTAAAATTTCTGAGTACCTAACTCTGCATTATAAACTCTTTAAAACAAATTTTTAAATTTTGTCAAGGACAAATTGTTTCCCACACTGAAGTTGCATTTATAAGCCTTAGGTCAATATGTTTTTATTTTCTATCAACAGACTAATGGAAAAAAAAATGACCAATGAAATAGTTATTAAAATTCAGATGGTTTTGTTCTGGTGGATTATAAAGTGGTTCCTTTTCCAGAAGGAAGAAATATATTACATAAAATTACTAAATTTGAAAATTCAATAAATATCTAACAATGAAATCAGCTAAAAAATTCACTTTACTCCAGATCTGAATATTTCCCCTTCCTCTTTACAGTTTTGCCTCGAGAAAAGCTGATACATCAGATTCAGATATGGGCAAATTTTGACCCACGTTCTTGCTTTTTTTTTTTAATGTAGCATAAAGAGAGAATATTGAGCAAAGCAGACTGAGAATACTTATTTTAATTTAACATATCTGTATTATTTATAAATATGATACCATTTGAAATAGCAAATGTCATCCATGTAGATAACTAACTGCTCTAATAGAAGAACCAAGGATATACTTCTTAAGTGATTCAGTCTAAAGAAAATATTTGTTACAAGAAATGTTATTAAAAAAAAAACTTCTAAATTGGAATTTTGCATTAATTGCTTAACTTTCTACTTTAATGTGCTTTTTTTAGCACTATGATTACATTCTTCTATATCTCACATCATGCATTTTATCAATTATTTTTCTTCATCAAACAGTTACAGTGGAGAAGGTAAGAAAAAGTATGAGGTAAATACTGGTCAGAATATTAAACTCCTGTGAAAATTAAGCAGTTGCCCTATTCGTAGAAGGTTTGGCCACTTAGCAGAATCCATGTGTACTCAGACTGTTTTGTTGGTTGTTCTTCAAATCGGTTTTGTTAGCCCCACCAGAGACTTTGGCTTTCAATGTAAAGAACCAAAAATTTTGCAGCATTCAAAGTTCTTAAAAATGTGGCTCAGTGCAACTCAGCTTCCAGAGTTCCAGCCTCAGGTTTGCTCACACATGCCAAGGCCGACCATGAATTCTCTTCATTCTTATTATTTTGATTGTGGTGTAATTGACAGGCAATATTATATTAGTTTCAGGTACATGACATAGTGATTTGGCTTCATATACATTTTCAAATGTGGTGAAATTGTCACCACAATAACCCTAATTATCATCTGTCACCTTACAAAATTAACGCAATTCTATTGACTATCGTACCCATGGTGTACATTATAGCCCCATGATTTCTTCACTTTATAGCTGGGGGTTTGTACTTCTTTTTTTTTTTTTTTTTTTTTTTTTTTTTTTTAAATTTTTTTTTTAACGTTTATTTATTTTTGGGACAGAGAGAGACGACAGAGCATGAATGGGGGAGGGGCAGAGAGAGAGGGAGACACAGAATCGGAAACAGGCTCCAGGCTCCGAGCCATCAGCCCAGAGCCCGACGCGGGGCTCGAACTCACGGACCGCGAGATCGTGACCTGGCTGAAGCCGGACGCTTAACCGACTGCGCCACCCAGGCGCCCCGGGTTTGTACTTCTTAATCCCCTTCATCCTTTTACTACACCGCCCCACTACCACCAATCACCTCCCCCCACCACGTCTGGCAACCACAAATCTGTTTTCTGTATCTATGAGTGTAGGTATAGTTTTGTTTGTTTTGTTTTTTAATTTCCACATCATCATGCAATATTTTCCTTTCTATGACTTTTTCCTCTTACCATAATACCATCAAGTTTTATCCATGTGGTTGCAAATGGTAAGACTTCATTGTTTTCTGGCTGAGTGGTATTACATTATGTATATATTCTTTATCCATTCATCTATCAGTGGATACTTAGGTTGCTTCCATAACTTAGCTATTGTAAAGAATGCTACAATAAACATAGGAGTGCATATAACTTTTCAAATTATTTTTTCCTTTTTCTTCAGGGAAATGCCCAGAACTGGAATTACATGATCATATGGTACTTTTATTTTTAGTTTTATGAGGAACCTCCATACCGTTTTCCACAGTGGCTAGATCATTTTACATTCCCACCAACAGTGTCTGAAGATACTCTTTTCTCCACATCCTCACCAACATTGATATTTCTAGTCTTTTTGATACTAGCTATTCTGAGTAGTGTAAGATGTGATCTCAATGTAGTTTGCATTTCCCTGACGATTAGTGACATTGAGCACTTTTTATGTGTCTGTTGGCCATCTGTTTGTCTTCTTTGAAGAAATGTTCATATTCTCTGCCCATTTTTAAATTTGATTATTTGGGTTTTTGGTGTTGAGTTGTATGAGTTCTTTACATACTTTGAATATTAACCCCTTATTGAATGTATCATTTTTAAATATTTCCCCCATTCAGTAGATTGCCTTTTGCTTTGTTGATGGTTTCCTTTGCTGTGCAAATAATTTTTAGTTTGATATATCCTGTTTTTCGTTTGTTTGCTTCTTGGTTTTTGTTTTTTTGTTTTTGTTTGTGCGTGTGTGTGCATGTGTGTGTGTGTGTGTGTGTGTGTGTGTGTGTGTGTTTACTCGTATTTCCTTTGCCTTTGGGGACAGATCCAAAAAAAACCACACAAAATACCATTAAGACCTATGTCAAGGACATTACCACCAATGTTTTCTTCTAGGAGTTTTATGATTTCAGGTCTTATGTTCAAGTCTTTATCCATATTGATTTGATTTTTATATATGGTGCAGAATAGCGGTCCAGTTTCATTTTTTGCATATAGCTGTCCAATTTTCTCAACACCATTTATTGAAGACACTATCATTTCTCCATTGTATATTATTGACTTTTTGTTGTAAATTAATTGACCATCAGTCTGTAGGTTTATATCTGGGCTCTTTATTCTGTTTTATTGATCTATGAGTCAGTTTATGCCAATACCATAGGATTTTTTATTAGTAGAGCATTGTCATATATTTTGAAATCAGGGAATGTGAGACCTAGGGCTTTTTTTTTTTCTCTTTCCCAACATTGTGTTAGTTTTTTAGGGTCTTTTGTGGTCCCATACAAATTTTAGAATTTATTTTTTTTTAGTTTTGTGGAAAAATTTGTGGGAATTTTGATAAGGATTGCACTGAATCCGTAGATGACTTTGGAAACTACAAACATTTTAACAATTTTAATTCTCCTAAAACATGAGCAGAAAATAGTTTTGCATATATTTGTATATTCTTTAATTTCTTTCACTAATGTCTTACAGTTTTCAGAGTGCGTGTCCTTTACCTTCTTAAATTTATTCCTATATATTTTGATGCAATTTTTTAAATAATTTTTTAGTGTTTATTTTTGAGAGAGAGAGATAGAATGTGAGAGGAGAAGTGACAGAGAGAAAGAGAGACACCTAATCTGAAGTAGGCTCCAGGCTCTGAGCTGTCAGCAGAGTCCAATGCAGGGCTCAAAGCCATGAACCGTGATATCATGACCTGAGCCCAAGTCATATGCTTAATTGACTGAGCCACTCAGGCAGCTCTGATGCATTTTTAAATGAACATGCTTGTTTACTTTGTCTCCCTGATAGTTTATTATTGTGTATGGAAACACAACAAATTTTTTGTCTATTAATTTTGTATCCTGCAACTTAACTGAATTCTTCATTTAGTTCTAACTGTTCTTGGTGGAGTCTTTAGGGTATGCTCCATATAACGTGATATAATAGCATGTCATCTGCAAATAAGAAAAGTTTTCTTCTTCCTTTCCAGTTTGGATGTCTTTTATTTTTTTACCAATTGCTCCGGCTACTATTTCCAATACTATGTTGAATAAAAGTGGAATTAGTGGGCATCCTTGTTTTGTGCTGTTATTAGAAGGAAAACGTGCAGCTTTTCAAGGTTGAGTATTATGTAAGCAGTGGTTTGTTGTATATGGCCTTTATGATTGCTAATGTACATTCCTTCTATACCCACTTTGTTGAGAGTTTTTATCATAAATGGATGTTGAATTTTATCAAATGTTTTTTTCTGCATTTATTGAGATGATCATGCAATTTTTATCAGTCATTTTGCTAATATGGTATATCATGTTGACTGATTAGCAATTATATCATTCTGCATTCCTGAAGCAAATTCCACTTGATCATGGTGTATGATCCTTTTAATGTACTGTTGAATTTGGTTTGCTAATATTTTGTTGAGGATTTTGCATCTAGTTTGAGTAAGTTTATAGGCCTATAGTTTTATTGTTTGGTGATATCCTCTGATTTTGGTATTAGGCTTTATAATGCTTGCCTCATACAATGATTTTGGGAGCTTTCCTCCTTTTTTTGGAAACAATTGAGAAGGATAGGCATTACATCCTTGAATGCTTGGCAGAATTAGCCCGTGAAGCTGTCTGGACCTAGAATTTTGTTTGTTAGGAGGTTTTTGATTACTGATCAATCTTCTTACTAGTATTGCTCTATTCAGATTTTCTAGTTCTTTATGATTCAGTCTTGGCAGGTTGTATGTTTCTCACAATTTATCCATTTCTTCTAGGTTGTCCAAGTTTTTAGAATATAATTGTTAACAGTCATCTCTTTTGATCCTTTGTACATCTGTGGTATCAGTTGTAAAGTCCCCTCTTTCATTTCTGATTTTATTTATTTGCGCCCTACTTTTTTTTTTTTTGGTCAGTCCAACTAAAGATTTGTTAATTTTGTTTATCTTTTATAGGAACTGCTCTTAGTCTGATCTTTTCTATTGTCATTTCAATCTCTTTTTCATTTATTTCCACTCTGATCTTTATTATTTTCTTCCTTCTACTAATTTTGGGGTCCATTCTTCTTCTTCTTCTTCTTCTTCTTCTTCTGCTTCTTCTTCTTCTTCTTTGTTCCTTTAGGTATAAAGTTAGATTGTTTACTTGAGATTTTGCTTGTTTCTTGAGGTATACCTATGAACCTCCCTCTTGGAACCACTTTTGCTGCATCCATAGATTTTGCCAAATTGCATCTGTTTTCATTTATCTGTACATATTTTTTTTCTCTTTTGATTTCTTCTGTGACCCAATAGGTGTTCAGTAACATGTTGTTTAATCTTCATGTGTTTGTTGTTTTCTTGTTTTCTTCTTTAAATTGACATCTAATTTCATTATATTGTGGCCAGAAAATTTGCTTGATATATCAGTCTTAAATACTGAAATTTGTTTTGTGGCTTAATATGTGATTTATCCTAGAGACTGTTCCATATACACTTGAGAAGAATGTGTATTTTACTACTCTTGGATGGAATGTTCTCTATATATCTATGAAATTCATCTGGTCTAATGTGTCATTTAAGGTACATTTCCTTATTGAACTGTCTGGATGATCTGTTGGCGGATGCAAGTGGGGTAGTAAAGGCCCCTGCTATTATTGTATTGTTGTCAACTTTTCCCATTATGTCTATTAATATTTGTTCTACATATATAGGTGCTTCTACATTGGGTGCATAAATATTTATAAATGTTGTAACTCTTTGTTGGGTTGACACCTTTATCATTATTTATTGCAACTCTTTGCCTTTTATTATAGTCTTTGTTTTAAGGTTATGTTTTCTGAGAGAAATATAAGCTATACCAACTCTCTTTTCATTTCCATTTGCATGTAATATCTATTTCCATTTTTTCACTTTCATTCTGTGTGTCTTTACTTCTAAAGTGAGTTTTGTAAGATATAACATTACATATATGTAAAATATATATACATATCTATCTATATCATCTATATCTAATCTATATCTAATCTATCTAATCTATCATCTATCTATCTATCTATCTATCTATCATCTATCTATCTATCTTGTTTGTTTAATGCATTCAGTCATTCTAACTCTTTTGATTAGAGAATTTAGTCCAATTACATTTAAAGAAATCATTGATAGGTATCTACTTATTGACATTCTTCATGGTTTTCTGGCTGATTTTATAATTTTTCTCTATTACTTTCTTCTCTTTCATTCCTCCCTTATGGTTTTGATGTTCTTTTTAGTATTATATTTAGGCCCCTTTCTCATTTTTTTTTTAATTTTTTTCAACGTTTTTTATTTATTTTTGGGACAGAGAGAGACAGAGCATGAACGGGGAGGGGCAGAGAGAGAGGGAGACACAGAATCGGAAACAGGCTCCAGGCTCTGAGCCATCAGCCCAGAGCCTGACGCGGGGCTCGAACTCACGGACCGCGAGATCGTGACCTGGCTGAAGTCGGACGCTTAACCAACTGCGCCACCCAGGCGCCCCTCATTTTCTTTTGTATTTACTAGAATTTTTTTGCTTTTGTTACCGTGAGGTTCATATATATCATCCTATGTACATAACAATCTAAGTTGATAGTGACTTAAACATGAACACATTCCAATATTCTATATTTTTGATGTCACTCTCCCCCATGTTTTATATTTTTGATGTCGCTTTTGGCATCTTTTATGTATCCCTTAACCAATTATAATAGTTTTATTTAACTTTATTACTTTTATCTTTAACCCTTCTTTGTGGCTTTATAAGTGATTATTACCTTTATATATATTCACTTTTTCCAGTGATTTTAACATCATATACCTTCTTTTGTTATTATTTCTTTTCATCTTAAAGAAGTTCTTTTTAGTTCTTTTTAATGTTTCTTATAAAGCTATTTTAGTAGTAATGATTTTTTTTTTCTTTTGCTTTTGCTTTTGCTTGTCTGGAAAATTCTTTGTCTCTCCTTCAGGTCTGAATGATAACCTTGTCAAGTAGAGTATTCTTGGTTGTAAGTTTTTTTTTTTTCTTTCAGCTCTTTGAATGTGGCATGGCCTTTCTTTGTGGCTTGCACATTTATGCCAAGAAATCTCCCTACAGTCTTATGGGATTTGCCTGGTATTTTAACTTTTGCCATTTTAATTATAATATATCTTGGTGTAGTCTTTTTGTGTTCATTTTATTTCAAACTCCCTAGGCTTTCTAGATCGGGATCTCTGCTTCCTTCTTTAGGTTAAGAAAGTTATCAGCCATTATTTCTTCAAATACATATTCAGTCCTTTTCTCTCTCTGTTCTCTTCTGTGCCCCCTATAATGTGAATGTTATTCTGCTTGATGCTGTCACATATGTCTCTTAAGTTATCTTCTTTTTTTGAAAGTAGTTTTCCTTTTCGCTGCTCTGAGTTGCATGGCTTTACCTTCCAGTTTGTTGATCTGTTCTTCTACCTCATGCAGTCTGCTACTGAACCACTCTAGCGTATTTTTCAATTCAGATTTTGTATTCTTTAGCTCTGCTACTTCTGTTTGGTACTTACTTCTGTTTTCTGTCTCTTTGTTGCATTCTCACCGTGCTCATCTATTCTTCTGAGTTCAGTGAGTGTCTTTGTGACTATTTGAATTCTTGGTCAGGTAGATTACTTGTCTCCATATCATTAACGCCCTTTTCTGAATTTGTGTCTTGTTCTTTCATCTGGAAACTATTTCTCTGTTTTCTCATCTATTGATGAGATTTTTGTTTGTTTTCATGTGTTAGGCAAAACAGCTAATTCTCACAGTCTTGAAGTAGCCTTGTGTAGGTTATGATCTTTCATGTTCAACCTTACCCTAGTTCTTGTTCGTCTCTCAAACTTTTGTGATTATCTAAGCCTCCTGATTTATACTTAATTTATGCCAGTTGTTGAGGGTGTGCCAAAAACTGGCAGTGATCCAAGGGGAGGAATTTCACTTGGCACCTAGTTTCAGGCTGATTGGAAGCCATACCCTCAGGCAGCAGCTTTTAAAATATGCAAATATATACAATCCTGTCGGACCACAGCTGTAATCCCTATTGACTTTCAGTCTGGAGGTGTCCCCTGGGGGACAATTCTTTCTGGGAAGTTTTGCAAAGTTATAACAAGACCAAGTGGAGGCACAAGGATTGTGTCTCCTTGCTTATCTCCCTGGGTATGCCTCTTTTGACTCCAGGGAAAAGGGAAACATGTAGCCTGTCCCTCAGGCTGAAGTTGCAAGCTAATAGGCCATTTTCACAGGAAGACTGGGGTTATGTTTCAGTCTGATGTCTGAGGTACCTTGGCCAAGAGCTGTCTTTCCGATTGTTACAGTCCCATGGAGCTCTGCAATTCTAACCCTCTTGGCTTTAGCGATGCAGCTGGAGAGTGCAGTTGGACTGGCACACATGCTGGCTTCAGAAAGGCAGTGGGAAAATATCTTGTCCACACATGCCCATGTGCTTCAACAATGCAGTAAGATTGCCTGTCTGCACATGTGTTTTGGCTTTAGGCTGGGCATGGGAGGATGACTGCAAGAGCTTATGTCCACTAGCCCTGGACAGGGGGCAAGGGAGTGTTGTAACACCCATGTTGCCCAACTTAACTAAGGAGCGGGAGAACTCCATGATTGTTCATGCTTCCTCATCCCAAGGAGTGGGGAAGGCTGCACCTCCCTGTGATCTCCCGTCTCAGCAAGTGCTGCAATCAGTAGTCCCTGTCTATCCCAGAAAAGCGATTGGAAGCTGTCATATTTGAATTTGCCCATCTGTCCTAGCAGGCTACATGAAGGATGTAACAATTGCATCTGCCAGTGAGTCTATCCCAGGGGAGGGTCTCAATCGTACGCTGCCCCTCCAGCCAATGTTTCTGTATTAGTAAATGAATCTCCTTCACATATAATCTCAATTTCCTAAAGAACTCTGTGATCCCTGGACACCGGTCTTGTTGGTTTGCCCAGCTAGATTTTCTGGGGTCTTGTCTTTCCAGTACATATTCCAAGTGCTGGCGTACCTGATGTGGGACACTAGCCACTCGCTCCTCTGAGAGAAATGTCTGTCTGGTGAGATCCTTTCTTTTGTTTGTCACCACACCACGTTTGGAGGTGTTTGTGACACCATGTATGTGCCTTTTTTTTAGTCATCTTGATGTCCTTTTATCCTTTGTTGTAGAAAACAGTTCATCTAGCTTTCAGGGGGATCATCCATATGTGATCACCATAGATTTGGTGCGTCCCTCTGAAGAGGTGAGTTCAGGATTTTCCTATGCAGGCGCCTCTCTGCCCCCCCTCCAGTTTTCTATCTCAGCATTCTTTTTTTTTTTTAATTTTTTTTTCAACGTTTATTTATTTTTGGGACAGAGAGAGACAGAGCATGAACGGTGGGGGGGGGGGGCAGAGAGAGAGGGAGACACAGAATCGGAAACAGGCTCCAGGATCTGAGCCATCAGCCCAGAGCCTGACGCGGGGCTCGAACTCCCGGACCGGGAGATCGTGACCTGGCTGAAGTCGGACGCCCAACCGACTGCGCCACCCAGGCGCCCCTATCTCAGCATTCTTAAATTTACATAGAACATTCCCTCTGCATGGACCATTCTTCTTCCTTGTTTTCTGTCTTTCAGTCTTGCTCATCCTCAAGGCCTAGCTCAAATTTTCCGTCCTCTGAATCTTTTCCCTTCCTATTCCAGGCAGAATTAATCAATTCCTCCTTTACGCTTCTATCACACTTCTGGTGGTGAACTGAAGCTAGCTATCCCTTGTGACAGTTGATTGTTAACTATTCGGGAATTTTCAAGCTGATATTTATACTGCTACGAGCTTTAAATCCGCCATGGTGAAAATATTTACACTATAGTAATGGGCAAACCAAGGCTCTTCCTCTCACCCTCCAGAGAGCTGGTTTTCCAGCATAGCATTGCTTGTGCATAACTTTATTATGATATATATCTTATTGCCCTTTTGGTTTACAGTTAAAACATAAGTCTCTTCTATGATGTAAGGAGCTCACCAACAGCAGAATCAGCATCTTAATTAATTTTTCTACCTCCCAAAACTCGGGAAAACTGTTTGCAAATGACAGGTGATCAATAAATAACAATTTAAATTTTTAAAAAAGCATAAAAATTAAACTAAATTGTTTTCCTAACTCATTCATAATGAGCCACTAGGTACATTGTATAATCACTTAAATATATTCCTAGTTCTGCAATATGTAGAAAAAATATGTCTCTGTGACCCAGTTGTAGAGATTGAACAAGATAATGGTTACCAGAAATGAATTTTAAATAATAAAAAATCTACTTAAAAATCCAGAATCTATTGCTAATTTCATTATGATTGAGGCATTTTATACAGTGCTGTCAATGTCCCTATTGTGTCAAAATTTTCTTCAAATACTTGTGAAAATAAATTAATAAGCAATATTGAAACTAATTCCTCTTTGTGAAGGAAACACTATTATTTAGCTCACTTTTTGAAAATTAAAGTTAAATTCTATGGCTACATAAAACTTGCTTATGGCACTGAATGAGCAAGGCACTATGGAGGAAAAAAGAGTGAATAAATTATATAATTTCATGTTCCAATCTTCCAGCTAAGCTTTGTCTACTTCTTAAGACAGTCTTTCATGTATAGTTTCCTTCAAATAGTGTTTTCTGCAGCCCAATTAAATTTTTAAAAGTTTGAGATAATTGGAACATACATATCATTTATAATATTGTTTTATTATATATGTTAAATGATTGCAGCTAAATCGAATATTCCAGGAGTTGATTTGGAGCAATTTTACACTAAATTTGGGCGCATCTACTTTAGAAATGTCTACATTGGATTTCTGATCAAATTAAAAATAATAATTCCAGTGCCAATTGGAACATGACTCAATGGTTTTATACAACATGAATCCAAAATTTTAGTGAGGAATAAGAACTCTTTTTAATAAATTCTCACTTACAGTTTGTTAAATTAAGACACGTTTCATGACGTAAGAAAACATCTTTTTTGTTATGAGGCAAACAGAAATGTTAATACTGATACTCAAACTTTGATTATGTAAACAAAATGCAGGGGAAAACTAGGCAATAGAGAAGCAAAAGAGTTACATATGAATGAATAGATGTGATTTTATCTCATAACAGTGTTTTTCTTGGTAACTTCATTTTCAAAAGTATATATTTTAGGACTGTGAACTTAAGAATCATTTACATTCATGTCTCTTTTCGATGCTTCACTAATTCTTCTTAGCATTTACATGACGATGAGTAGGAAACCTATGATTCTAACATAGAATCTTACAACCGTGTTTTGCTTACAGTATAAAAGCAATGATATAACAATAGTTCAAACAGAAGAGGACAAAATCAATATAAGGTAACTCATTAAATATTAGGTTAAAATATTTTTTCTGTGAGGCAGAAGAAAAGTTAAGGGCAGATCAACAGTTTTGTGAGTTACACCTTATAAATATTTATCTATTTGCTGAAAGAGCATTTTTGGAATCAGGAGCTATGTGGATGAAACAACGTAGGGAAGAGATAAAATGAATGAATCTATGCAAATACACTTGATTTTTAACATGAGCAATAGATTTAGACTGATGCTATAAAACTATGGACATAAAGCTTTGGATTTCTTTTCTTTAAATTGGTATAGAAAATCAATATCGGTGAGAAATTTTGCAGATTTCTTTTTCCAAGCTGGTTTTCGAATGGCCTCCATGGCTTTGCAAAATGGGAGGAAATCCAGGAAGCCCCAACACTCTGGTTCAGAGAAAGTGCTGTTGACCAACATGTTCATTTTGCCAAGAAAGCTGGAAATTTCCAATTTTATGTGAAGCGTTCTAATTTTTAATTATTGCAGACAAAACAAAACCAAAACAAAACAAAACAACAGAACCGATAGGAGCCCAAAACAGATATATGAGCCTAATATATAATAAAGACCACCAGTTTCTGATTTTTCTTTAAATTTCCTGTATAGAACATTGTACATTTTTTTCCAAAGGAAATGATACAAACATTTTTAAACTAGTGAATGAACAAAATGACCATTTAAAACTAAATAATTTACTCTTTTCATATCTGTGGCCCTAAGTATTTATAAGACTGCAGCTTTTCTGAGGGAATAAGTTCCAACTCCAGGTATGCCTGGATCATTGGCTTTAAACACCAGGTCTTACTTACTTATTTACTTAGAGTTAGAGAGAAATAAGTTTGAAGGACAAACTGGTAGTAGACATATAAAAAGCAAAGGATTAAAGATCTGATTATGTGTTAAACACTCCCAATTCCCCTGTCAAGAATAATTCAGATTAAAAAAAAATATAAGAACCCAGAACCTCTCATATGTGGTCCTAACCATAAACATATATATTTTTCAATTGTATATAATTGTCTACCCTATCTAAAAGCATTTGAAGTCAATTTGGCATTTTTAAAATGAGGGATTTTAAATATTCATCAAAGGTATACTGTCTCTAAAAATGCTCTTTAGCTATCAAGGAATCAACCTTAATCTGGCCATTTTAGTGGACATTTAAAAAACCGCCGAGCAATGCAAGAAACATTGAAAATTAATCTGAAGGGCAAAATGACCCATTTAAGTATATTTTTAAATCAGTTCAAATGAGAGAACTTTTGGGTAGACTTCATCTGAATTACCATTTTGACCAAGTTAGCAGCATATAAAACAGGAAAGTTGTTATATGAAGGAAAACTGAAAATTCTACTTTCTACTTCTCCCCAGATATGTGTGCAGCCCAAGAAATATAATAGCATAGTTTGGTTTCTTTAACCTTATCTCATTAATTTGAGTATATAAAAAATATATTTCTCCAAAGAGTCTACTTATATTTATACCATTAGTCAGACTTTAAAAACCTTAAAAACAGGATATGTCATCTCCTGGTTATTGAAATTTAGGGTATTTTTAAGGATGCTCCCAAATACTTTAATACAGGACAATATTTCACAATTATCAATTAAATCATTTTCTATGTTTTCTGTATTTTGACCCTGCTTTTGGAGATTCATCCAAACGCCTTAAATTGTATTTTAACTTTATATGAGAAGTAATTCTTTAAAAAACTATAAATGTATATTTTAGTAGCCCAAAGATTATTTTAAAGCTTTTTGGATATGCCCTCATCCCTATAATAACAAAATACTTTGTCTTCTGGGGAGTGTTTTTTTTTTTTTGATTATTGAGATAAGCTTGTTAATTATATACATTACCTTGTTTTATTTTGCCTAATTTCACAACAAAATGAGGCAGAGATTGGTTGGGGAGTCATTGGTTTGTCGAATGTTATCTATAATACCAAAACTAACAATACATTTGAAATAAATCATTTTAGATGTTTGCTTTTTCATCACATTAAATGTCAAGCACTTTTCACACGTCATATTTTTAATAACTTTGCATTTTAAAATAGTTTAAGATTTACAAGAAAGTGGCAAAGAACATTGAGAGTTCTTATCAACGTCACAATCAGTTCCCGTTAGTAACATCTTACACTAGTGTGGAATATTTGTGATAGTTAATGAAAATTATTGATATATTAATATTAATGAGAGGATATTTTATTAAATTTTCTTAGTTTTCATCCAATATCCTTTTTTTATTTTATTTAAAAAAATTAACATTTATTTATTTTTGAGAGACAGAGAGAGACAGAGCATGAGCAGGGGAGGGGCAGAGAGAGAGGGAGAGAGAGGAGACACAGAATCTGAAGCAGGCTCCAGGCTCCCAGCAGTCAGCACAGAGCCCGATATGGGGCTCGAACCCACAAACCGTGAGATCATGACCTGAGCCGAAGTCAGATGTTCAACCAACTGAGCCACCCAGGCACTCCTCCAATAGCTTTTTTTGTTCCAGGATCTCATCATCATATCTAACTTATGCTCCTCTTGGCTATGATAATTTCCCAAACTTTTCTTTCTTTCTTTTTTTTTTATGACATTGACAGTTTTGAGGGGTACCAATCAAGTATCTCACAGGCTTTCCCTCATTTGGGATTTCCCTGAAAGCTTTTCTTATAATTAGATGGGGGATATTGGTTTGGAGAAGGAAAACCACAAGAGTAAAGTGCCTTTTTTATCACACCATTTCAAGGTTACATGCTATTAGCATATCTTATCAGTACTGATGGAATGAATCATTGATCACCTGGCTGAGGTTGTGTTTGCCATGTTTCTGCACTCTAAAGTTACTCTTTAGGGGGACCTGGGTGGCTCAAGTCAGTTGAGTGTCCAATTCTTGATTTCAGGTTAGGTCATGATCTCAGGGTTGTGAGACTTAGCCCCATGTCAAGTTCCCCACTGACAGCACAGCCTGCTTGGGATTCTCTCTCTCCTTCTCTCTCTCTCTGTCCCTCCCCCACTTGCTCTCTCTCTCTCTCTCTCTCTCTCAAAATAAATAAATTTAAAACAATAAAAAATAAGGTTACTATTTTATTCCTGTTTACTTAGCGTACTTTATGGAAGGCAGTCACTAGGAGCAGTCTACACTCAAGGAGAAGGAGTTATTTCCAACTTCATGAGAGTGGAGGCTCTGCATAAATTATTTGTAATTCTTCTGCAAATGGGGATTTTTCTATTCTTTCTGATTTACTTGTTTACCTAATCATTTATTTATATCATGGATGTTTATTTTATACTTTGGGTCACTTCACAGTTTTCCAGCTTTGACTTTTGGAAGCTCTTTCAGTTGACTCCCATTTTCACATTGACCCCCCCCCCCACTACCCCTATACCAATCACATACCAATCACTGGTGTGTGTGTGTGTGTGTGTGTGTGTGTATGATCCCCTTTATTTTGTTTTTGTCGTTTTTGGAAAGGTTTTCTCTACTTTTGAAATAGAATTTTACTGGCTATAGGTTTCATGCTTGGTGGGTTTTTTTAATGTTTGTTTATTCCTTCATTCATTCGTTCATTCATTCATTCATTTTGAGAGAAACATCATGAGCAAGGAAGGGGCAGAGAGAGAGAGGGATCAAATGTCACTGTGCTGTTACTGCAGAACCCATCTGGGGCTCCTACTCATGAACTGTAAGATCATGATCTTAGCCCAAATCAAAAGTCTGACCCTTAGCTGACTGAGTCAGCCAGGTGCCCCAAGGTTTTTGTGTTGTTTTTTTTTTTTTCCTCAAAATTATATATACCTGAATGTATTCTCTTTTTGCATGACAGCTGGCAAGAAGTTAACTATAATACTTATGTTTGGTGGTCTACAGTAAGTTTTTTTTTTCCTTCTGGCTTCTTCCAAGACTTTCTGTGTCTTTAATTTTCCGCAATTTCAATATAATATGGCTTCATGTGTTACTCTAGTTTGAATGGGTATTTATCCTGCTTGTCCCTCTTTTAGCATCCTGAATCTATTGTTTGGTGTCTTTCATTCTTTTTTTTTTTTTTTTCCCAACGTTTATTTATTTTTGGGACAGAGAGAGACAGAGCATGAACGGGGGAGGGGCAGAGAGAGAGGGAGACACAGAATCGGAAACAGGCTCCAGGCTCTGAGCCATCAGCCCAGAGCCTGATGCGGGGCTCGAACTCACGGACCGCGAGATCGTGACCTGGCTGAAGTCGGACGCTTAACCGACTGCGCCACCCAGGCGCCCCGGTGTCTTTCATTAATTACAAAAAATTCTCTGCTATTACTTCAAATGTTTATTCTACTTTGTTCTCTCATCTGCTTTTGCTCTTCCATTTTTGTGCATTTTACATGTTTTGATTTTCTCACAGTTCTTTGGTACTCTATTTTTTTTTCTTAATTTTTTTTCCTTTCAATTTCAGTTAACTGTCTTTGAACTTACTGATTCTTTCCTTAGCCATGTCATGTCTACTGTCAAATCTGTCAAAGGCATTCTTCATTTTTCCTACAATGTTTTTTATTGCCAGCATTGTCTTTTAATTCTTTCATAGAATTACCATACCCCTGCTTATAATACTCATCTATCTTGCAATAGTGCGCTTAACATATTTACTTTTTCTGGTAGTGTCCTTATATATGAATCATAATTATTTAAAATTTCCTGAGTGATAATTCCCACATGCTTATTATATATGGGTTTGGTTATGATGATTACTTTTTTCTTTTTGCCCTTTTTTTTTTTGTTGCCTTTTGACATGTCTTGTAATTGATTGGTTGAAAGCCAGACATATTGTATGAAATAGTAGGATCTGAGGTATCTAGACTGTTATCATGAGATTTTATGTTAATCTGTCTATGAGTTGGAGTGTGTTTAATGTTTGTTATAGTTGTAGGTAACAGAAGATTCACATTATTTTAATGTTCATGTTTTTGTATACCTTGCTGACTTTGGGTTTCCCTAAGTATTCCTCCTTGGAGAGAGTCTATATCATGTAACCTCTTGCTACTCTTACTATACTGAAGTCCTTTGATGTGGTGGTAAGGTGTGGGACAGGGGCTGCACTATATAATCTGAAGACTAAAATCTAGTCGTTTAGGGGCCCGTGTACCCAGGCTGTGACCTCCACAAGTATTTCACCTATTATACAGTTGTTCCTTCTGTTCCCTATTCTCTTTCCTGGGTATAGAATTCCCAAGTGTTCTCAGACTACATCCTTGGAATTCTGACCCCTGTTGACTATGCTTTGTTTTGTTTTCCATGTAGGTGAGATTAGGAGGGCTGAGAGTGACTAGATTGGGGGAGGGGGGCTCCCCTCTCTCAGCTGGAATAAAGCCTAGGCAAAGTCCTTCCTCCAGGAGAATATTTATGTATTATTTAGAAGGATTTGGGTAGATTTCACAATGATTACTCTTCCTTTTTCCTCTACTACAGTCATGAAGGAATATTTCTCAGATATTCTTTGTAAGAACCTGATGTGGGGGCACCTGGGTGACTCAGTCAGTTTGGCATCCAACTCTTGATTTCGGCTCAGGTCATGATCTCATGGTTCATGGGATCAAACACCATATTGGGCTCTGTGCTGACAGCGCAGAGCCTGCTTGAGATTTTCCCTCTCCCTCTTTCTTTGCCCCTCCCTCTCTCTCACTCTCTCTCTCAAGATACATAAACACACACACACACACACACACACACACACACACACACACAAAAACCCATGTATTTCCTGAGAGTAAAACATATACAAGCAGCTTCTATCTGTCCAGCTAGTCCATACTCGGACTCCAGCAATTAAGGCAACATTACCATTTACATATTTCCATTAGTTTAGGTCTCTAGTGGGAGACCTAACAGGTCTAACAGGAGACCTAACAGACCTAACAGGTCTCTGTTAGAAGATTTAGTCTTTCTCTCAATGGCTGGGTCTTTCTCTCCAGGTTTCAGGATGGCAGTTTGCCCCGCAACCACAGGCCTGTAGTGGGTACAAGAAAAAAAAGAAAATCTTGATTATCTGCCCCACATTTTGTTGTTGGTTTAAGGATGGCAATGACAACTTTGAAGCTCTTTATATGTTGGAGTTTAAAATAGTGAAATAATTACCTTTTAAATGTAAAATCTTCTTAAACTTCTTGTAGGTTATTCAGTCCCCAATATTTGTGAAAACAAAAATATAATAATAGGTTATTTCCTAAATCAGGTAAAAGATAACTTATAGGACTATAAATTTCATGAAAGTATCTCCTATAAAGATAAGGTGAGGAATTCTCTGGAAAGACAACATATTTTTGAATACATGCTTAAAAAAAGATAATGCATTTTTAGTAATTAAGTTTATTTCAAAAGTATGCAAATACATTTATTCACATAGTATCAACCTATAGAAGTCTCCACACCTAGGGCATACTGAGTCTTATAATTTCTACCATAATTACATTTATACTTAAGCTAAGGAAAGGGCAATTCAATTTTAGCTTTTAGGACATTAGCTGATTTATTCAGGGGTCAAAATGGGTATGTTCCCTTGAAAAGCAATGAATCGACTCAATGCATTCCATATCCCATATATTATTTTTATAGCTAAGGAGTCCTTGATATTTTTAGGATTGCCTATAGTTTTTATGTGTGTGTGTGCCTCTACTGCAGAAATTAGTAAGAAAGAAAGAAAGAAAGAAAGAAAGAAAGAAAGAAAGAAAGAAAAAGAAAAAGAAAAAAGAAAAAAGAAAGAAAGAAAAAGAAAAACAAAAAGAAAGAAACGTATGATACCTGGAACTTCAGCTGTTTGCCCATTGTATATTTGGGCGTATGTTTACCACTGAAGTTTTTTTACAAGTACTCTTCCAAGATTGAAAAGAATTTCTCATAATGTTTCTGCAACGTAAGTAAAATAGGTCAGACAGTATGTGAGCTTAAATGAAAATCACTAAGGAAGACTGCCCACAAATATACTTCTCTTCTTTCTTCTTTAGCTTTCTAAATGTATCTACCCCGCTGAATAGAGACTTTCAATAGGGGAATGAAAATACAGGCTATTGTGTAGGTGTATAAATTGTGTGCACTGACCTAAACCAAAATTGTTAACATAATTCAGAGTCATAAGTTTTGGCAGATGAGTGTGTGACAGAAAAATGCACACTAGGTGGAAAACAGGGTGACACATTTATTCTCAACTGACTGGTTAATGCAGCTATGTCCTGTCTGTCCTATGTAACTCTATATTAAAATTTTGAAGAGGACATTTCTTTGTAACAGCATGATACGTCTTTTGATATCATCTGACTTCATATTATACTAAGATACTAAAATGTAGCATATACTTGCTATGTCTTTAAAGAGGAAAAATCAAGATGGAATGCATGATGGACTAAGTTGATTACTAAAGACAAGTGTACTTTAAACATTGTGTAATAGTAAAAAATGAACAGCTAATAGATGAGAGAGGATACGGTCACAAAATGGAACATGAAGATTCGTTAAATTAAGCACTCATAACATGCAAATTTGAGACTAAAATTTATCCTCTTATGATTACGTTTATACAAGCAATATATCTTTTAGACTTTTTACAGGGAATACGATGCAGAAATAGGACTTAGATCAATCGGTCAGTGAAATATGCCTGACTTTATATCCACTGACAGGAAAATTTGTAAATTACCCAAAAGTTACAAAAACTACTTTTCAATGTCATTTTGTCGCCTGCTCACACTTAAGTTTGATTTAGAGTGTGAAAGAAATGGCACAGACCCTACTTGCTATATAAAGTTCACATTTAAGGGGCGCCTGGGTGGTTCAGTCGGTTAAGCGTCCAACTTCGACTCAGGTCAGGATCTTGCAGTTGAAGAGTTTGGGCCCCAGGTCTGGCTTTGGGCTGACAGCTCAGAGCCTGGAGCCTGCCTCGGATTCTGTCTCCCTCTCTGTCTGCCCCTCCCCTGTTCATGCTCTCTCTCTGTCTCAAAAAATAAATAAACATTAAAAAAAAAAAAGAAAAAGAAAAAAGTTCACATTTAAGAAATAGGTATTTATGAGCCAGAATTTTTTCCTTCCTTTCCAAACTGAAATTTAGAATGGGAGAGTTGTTTTTGTTTGTTTGTTTTTTTGTTTAGTTTAGTTTTGTTTTGTTTTGAAGAAAGCCCTGGCGTGCTAACTTTAAAGAATAGATTGGGCTGCAGTGGAGGAAGCCTATAAAAAAGAGAAAAAGGCTTAAGTGCCTACTTCCTCCTTGAAACTGTAGCCAGCAGTTAGAAATGGAAAGGAACCTACAAGATAATTAAGATAAATCACATCCTGAAGCCTTTTAATATTTTTTGCCCTAGGATTTAGAACTTGTGATTTTAGTTTTTTTGGAAAACACTTCAATGATGCCTGACATTTAAACAATTGTTTAAGAGGGGTGCCTGGGTGGCTCAGTCGGTTAAGTGTCCGACTTCAGTTCAGGTCATGATCTCGTGGTTTGTGAGTTCGAGCCCCACGTCTGGCTCTGTGCTGACACCTTAGAGCCTGGAACCTGCTTCAGATTCTGTGCCTCTCTCTCTCTTCTCTCAGCCCCTCCCCTGCTCATGCTCTGTCTCTGTCTCTCAATAATAAATAAACATTAAAAAAAAATTAAAATAAATAAATAAACAATTGTTTAAGAGAAGAAAATAACCATGACAGCAAAAGATGAACTGAACTGTACTCTGGACAGGAAGGAATGTAAATGGGAGTGTGTGATTTTAAAGCAGTGCACATCAAAAAACAATGTGGTGACAAACAAGCAAGCTAAGTGACTTTCAAACTGTGAAACTAGGTCAAATATCAGATCAGGTGTGTTTCTGTAGCAGCAGCATTTTGTTACCTGAATTGCTTAAGTTTGAATATTGAAGTTTAGTGTATTTACTTTAGTTTAACTATACATGGCTCCAAATTTCATTTAGGAGTTAACTTTCTATCCCTGAACTACCTGAGGCAAGATAATAGCACAAATAAACAGCAGTTTCTAGAGTCATGGCTTAATCTAACATTATTCACATCGGATGATAATCACAGCTCATTTGCTCATTTGGGAGTCTTTCCTTTGGATCTTAAAAATAGCCTGATATAATGCAGTCCCCTGAGAGGAATATCAACAAAAAGCACTGTTCATCTTCCCTAACCTTAGTTAATAATAAATCCTTGTCAAGGAACTCTTGGCAAAAGGTTAGATTGGGAGAGAAGAAGTCTTGCAAAAAAAACCAGTGACTTCAGGAAGGAGCAAAGAAGAAATGAGGGAAAGAGGTTAATGAAAGGAGTTAGTATCTGAAAAAAAATTATGTATATATATATGTATATATATATATAAAATACAACATAGAATATATATTATAGTGTAATATATAATAAATATATATACATACTTACATACACACATACTATATATGTAGTATACATATATATATATATGTGTGTGTGTGTATACTACATCATTAGCTCATATTTAAACATTATTTAACATGTAGAAGGTAACCTAAGAGTTTCAACATCTATCATCAAAGGGTAGTTGGGGTCACAAACCCGGAAGTTGTTATATACACTTTTCATAGCAGATTTTTCCAGAGCAAATCTGAATTTAAGTGGCGCCTTGCCCTTTCCCTTTTCATTATGCCCTTGCCCCTTTTTACTCAATTGGCCTGCGTGACCTTTCTGCTCTTTATGCACAATTATTTCACCAGTTTTATCCCACTTGCCCAGTGGAATCATTACTTCTGGGTCTGAGGATGCTCTTGCTTCAATTCCTGTGTTTCTATCTCAGGTCTCTTGTGGTTTAAGAAAAACAGTTTAGACTCTACTGTAGCTTCCTGAATGAAGATTCCCCCTTTGAATTACTCCTCCTTCTTTGAATTTTGATTTTTTTTTAACTTCTCTGACCAGAACCAGTACTTACAGAGCTGACCAAGAGACATGTTTGTTCCATAGCCTCTGTTCTTAGACACCTCATCAGCATTGACCTCTCAAACTCTGCTCTTGGCTTCCTACCTATCCCCCACATATTGACATGCACCAAGGGAATTAGCACACCAGGCATGTTTATACATGCCACGTTGTCCTGAATTTTTATCTGCAATATATGATCTTTCATTCTTTGAGGATTTAGGCAGTCATCAAAACGCACCATTTAGATCTCTCGCTGCAAGAAGTGTAATTGAAAACCCCACCATTTTCAAACTGAAGATCTTGTTCTCTCAAGCTGCTTTCAGCTAGGGACTGAGCATGGCTGGCCCATTCTTGCAACATGTGGCAACCTTGGCCTAAGCACACACTCACCCCTCTGCCTCCATGAACCTTTCTAGAAACTATACTATAGTTCAAGACTCTTAATACACATTCCCCTTTCTTTCCCTCTCTGCTTCAGAAATGTTATATTTGCATCAGACCCGAAGACTCACCTGGCTTTTCCCCCTTATTCTTCATGGGTGTTTTACCCAATCGTTTTTTTTTCCCATTTCTATTTCAGGTGGTGTTTGCTTTTTGGAAAACCCAAACTGACACAAGAATGTAGCATACATGGCCTCCATTCAAAGTATCATGTCCATTAATGAATTTTAATGTAAAGTAGTAAACAATTTCATGGCTACTTAAGTTGGAAGTATTTGGAATGAAATACCAGTTTTGTAGAGCACTAGTTGTATAATAATATCAAGTCTTAAGCTTTCTATTTTCTTTTTTTTTTTTTAATTTTTTTTTCAACGTTTTTTATTTATTTTTGGGACAGAGAGAGACAGAGCATGAACGGGGGAGGGGCAGAGAGAGAGGGAGACACAGAATCGGAAACAGGCTCCAGGCTCCGGGCCATCAGCCCAGAGCCCGACGCGGGGCTCGAACTCACAGACCGCGAGATCGTGACCTGGCTGAAGTCGGACGCTTAACCGACTGCGCCACCCAGGCGCCCCTTAAGCTTTCTATTTTCTAAAATAAAAATACCAATACTTTTTTCATATAGCAGGAGGATCCTCGTAGAGGAGGATTTCTACATACGGTAAATATCTGTTAAGTGGTAACTTTAAAAGTAATGAATGAAGAATCAGGAATCTTTAGGAAATTCATTTTGGACAGTTGACGCAATGGGCATTGAAATGCAATTTTTATATTCTTCTAGAGGACTGAGGAAATGTCAATTTGAATAAGGAGAAGAAAGATCGGTGCGGTTGGCAAGCTCTCCTGGGACTACCTGTGCAGAGTTGAAGTTTTCCTGAAAGTCCTGGGGGGGCCAGAAGTCCTGACTTGGTAAGGGATTTCGGTAGGTTTTAGTTTTTAATAGGAAAGAATCACAATCCCATGAAAAATGCATCGCTAGGACCCCCACAGACCTGTAGAAACTGAACTTCTGAAATTTTAGCTTTAACAGTGTTTTTTGCCTGCATTTGAAAGATTATGGAAATGGCCTCATTTTTAAGTTACCCCCATCCTAGGCATGATCTTTTGGGGGTAATTAGTGCTGCGTCCTCAGGTCATTTTAACCCTCAGATAATCTGACTGATGCAAAAGGAAAGAAACATATGGCAATTCAGAATCTTTGTAAGGTTTAAATGTAGTGAAAACATCATTAAAAGGAACTACAGGTGTTTGATATAGAATTTTGATCTGCAAAAGTCTGCTACGTGAAAAAAAATAGTGAGTTTGTATTTTAGTTTATTATTCAAACAGAATCTGCAATAATCAAATATTAAAGTTCTATATACACTAGAAATGTCCTGCTAGTTTAAGAACATGATATGCACGACAGAAGAGAGGTGTTGAGGTCAAATCTGTCATTTCCTATAACGTGACTTCCTTAAAGATAGATGGTAATGCAGGTCAGTGATAAGAAAGTAATGGACCGTGTATATTCAGACAATAAGTTAACACTGCAAGAACAAATTTGGCTTCTTTTAAAGTATCAGAGCTTTGATTAAGCACTTAAAAATGTTACCGGTGGGAAAGTCTGTGTTGTGTGGATGGAGGTCTCGGTTCTGGCATTCCCCATGAAAAGATTTACGTGAAGATCCATGCTCCGATAAAGACAGCCAGAAGGAAAGTAGCAAGCGCAATGTTCTCAAGGGGGGAGAGTGGGCAGGTCGGGGCGAGGTGGAACTGGCCTCTAGGTTGCTTTGGGATTCCTTGTTTATTGGGTCTCTCTGGGCTGGGAGGAGCTAAAAGTCACAGTGGGGTGGTCTCTAATGGAGGCTGCTTTCAATCATTTGGGGGGGACTCCTCCCACAGGTAGGGAGGGGGAGTTTTTGATCCCACAAGGTTAGTACCAGAAGCATCATGGCAGCCTTTATCCATGTGGGAGTAGGGAGGTGCCTATAACCACTAGGCAAATTCATCATAATGAGTCTACAGGGTTACCCTGGGGCAACCGTGCAAGAGGACAATGCGTGCTCTGCACCTGTGGCTCTTGGTCTGTCAGCCACAAGGTCTTGGAAGCCACAAGGTCAGGTCAGCTCCTGTCTCTGTCATTCCCCTGCTCAAGGACTGGGGGGATTCCTTCCACTGCTCATGTCTAACTCCTACCTCACAAAAATAAGATGTTACCTCTTAGATTACTGGTGCTATCTAAGGTGATGATTCACAAATGAAACAACACAGAAAAGAAAGTGGATAGAATTTCTTTAACAGATTTATCTGTAATTATATTCTAAGGAATTATATACAGTGATGCTGAGTGAACACATTCATATTATTTTAGTAGATGTAATAAATAAGAAATCCCCTGTAATATTGGCAGAAATCAGTTTCAGTGGAGGAAAGAACATGAACTTGCTGAAAAATGGACTAGTGATAACATAATCACACTGTATATGAATCCACAGCAAGTAGTAGTTTTTTTTGTTTGTTTGTTTTTTGTTTTTTTTTATTTAAAAGTTTTAGAAACTCGGTGAGCCTGGATGGCTTAGTTGGTTAAGTGTCTGGCTCATCATTTCCACCCAGGTCATGATCTCAGGGTTTGTGAGTTTGAGACCCACCTAGGGCTCTGTGCTCACCCTGCACAGCCTGCTTGAAATTGTCTCTCTCTGGCTCTCTCTGCCCTTCTCCCCCCTGCCCCCACACATGCATGTGAGCCCACATGTGCTCTCTCTCTCTCTCTCTCTTTCTAAATAAAGACACTTTAAAAAAAATTAAAAACTCATGATCAAATCATACAGTCGAGGGCTAGAAATGAGACCTTGTACCCAAGAATAATATTGCCAATTTAGAAGGATTCTTTTTCCTCTTAAACCAGAGATTAGAAGATTTTTTTCTGTAAATGGCCACATATTAAATATTTTTAAGCTTTGCAGGTCACTTATGGTCTTTGTTCCACACTATTTTATTTCTTTCTTTTTTCTTTTTTTCTTTTCTTTTCTTTTCTTTTCTTTTCTTTTCTTTTCTTTTCTCTTCTTTTCTTTTTTAAAGAACTTTAAATATTTTTGAAATTTTCTTAGCTAGAGGTGGAGCATACAATGACCAAAGGCCAGATTTGGCCCTAAAGGCCGTAGTTTTGCCTACCCTTGACTAGTGTCTTTGAAATAAAGATATTCACACCCTCCACAGAGAGGGTGCTGCAGAGGAGACAGGATCAATGAACTCCCTGATAAGATAATGAGTTAAAAATAACAGAAAACTCCATCCCCAGGTTCTGGGATATCACACATCTCTTAGAGAGGACTGGAATATCTATAAATGAGAAACTTACCTGATTGGACTATCATATGGAAATGCAATCAATAGTCTACATCCCCTTTCACATTCTAGCTGGTACATTTGATTTTGTTCCTTCCTTTCCCTCCTTGCCCATTTCTCCTTTATAGATACAAAACGATTTATGATTTTTAATAGGAATAACTGAATATATTCCCCCATCTTATTTAACATAACGGACGAAGGAAAAATCGGTAAAGAATTTGTAGTTATGATGTGATTTTTATTTGTTATCTTCCATACAGAATTATTTTGACATGGCTTAAGTTGAATATAGCAATAGTGTCTCCACTCACTTGAAATTAGAAGAATGCTTAACTTTGAGATATTTTAACAAACATAGAATTATCTACGTTGCACGTATAGAAAAGAAGGCAAAGGCCTTAATTGCTTTTAGTGCTTCCAACCCACAAATCAAGTGGAAGATTTTAAAAGAGCATAAAAGAACATATTTTTGTGGCATTCTGAAATACCCTTATTTGGAATGCTAATTATAATCAGCACACATATTACAGTGTTTCATCTAGAGAATAATATATTTCACTTTTGACCTTATAGCCTTCTATGATGTCCTTATGCAGAATTCACATTTCAATGACAAAAGAGGCCAGAAAAGAAGTCTGTTGATGGATGTTAAAAGCTTCCTGTGGATGCACATCATAATACTTTTTGATCACTCTGGATGAGACATTTTTTGCAAGATGCCCCACTTAAATAGAATGTGATTCTAATCCTTAAATGATTGCAGTTTCCAAACAAAATAAGAAAGAAAGAAAAAGAAGGGAGACGACATATAAGAAGTGAAACAGAGAATTAAACTATAACTTATGGAAGAAATGAGGAAGCAAAAAAGAATGACGTAGAGAGAAAGGTGGATTTTAGAATGTATGAACTAAACGTGAACAGTACCAAAGTAATATAAAATGACAAGCAAAAGCACAGGAAACAAGACATAGGGACAAAAGCCATTTAAAATTTTCAATTTGCTTGACGACTTTGAGCAAACCGTGTATTTTATAGTTTCTTTTTCTATTTGAGAGTGGAGACAATAGTCGAATTGAGCCTGTATGTTCAACAAATACCCTTGGGTATTTTCGACATTTTAGTGAATTTATATTGCATCGAGATTGCCAATTTTATGGAATATGATGGGACCATCTGGAATGGGCCTAAGACGGTAGCCACGAGCCACTTGTGGCTCCTACGCACCTTAAGTGTGGCTCGTGCAAAAAAGGAACTGGAACTTCAATTAGATTCATTTGAATTTAAAGTTAAAAATGTGAGCCCTGATAATATTTTTCTGTTACAATATTGCTCTTTTGGCAGGATTACATTTCTCTGTAACCATTGTGTTACATTAGATGGCATTGTCGTATCGGGTGCCCATGTTGAACTCAGGCATGGTTTCTAGTATCATAAATAAACATATCAACAATCTAGTTAGTATCAACAAATTCCGTTCAATTGGTGTGTGTGTGGTTTTTTTTTGATGCAAGGGTGTAATACTGTAATGTGATTTTTAAATATTTTATGAGAGCGTGAGTTACAGTGATACCAATATAAGTGGTTATTGATAATTAAATGGAAATATCTGGGCACTTGGCTGGCTCAATTGGAAAAGCACGCAACTCTTGATCTCAGGGTTATGAGGGGTAAAGCTCCATTGGGTGTAGAGATTACTAAAAATAAGTAAACTTTATTTTTTTTATTTTTTTAACGTTTATTTAATTTATTTTTGAGACAGAGAGAGACAGAGCATGAACTGGGGAGGGGCAGAGAGAGAGGGAGACACAGAGTCGGAAACAGACTCCAGGCTCTGAGCCATCAGCCCAGAGCCCGACGCAGAGCTTAAACTCACGGACCGCGAGATCCTGACCTGAGCTGAAGTCGGACGCTTAACCGACTGCACCACCCAGGTGCCCCAAAAATAAGTAAACTTTAAATGGAAAGATTATTCTAATGATAAAAAGTATTTTCCAAATTTAAAAACTATATGAACAAACTTTAAAATGTAAAACAAGGCATAGTACCTATGCAGAATGGAGTTTGTACTGTGACTACCATAACAGTAATGAAAAATAAAAAGATTAGGAGAAAGCTTGCCTCAAATGTCACCATCAGTGGCCATTGCAACTCACTACGAGAGAACAAACTGAAAACAAACTGTTGGGTAAAATAATATTAAAAACAGCAAAGTGTGCAATAGTAATAAACATTTCCAGCAAAACAGGTAAATTCCTTGAAATATTTCCTCTCAACATTAAAAAAAATCGGTAAATTTGATAACCTGAATTCAAAATTAAATGTCCAAAAAAGTTTGTATTGCTTTTAATAGGGTATGAGCTTATACTTTGGCCAGCTATAAAATAGACTGACTTAGATTAAAAAAAACATTTTTCAGTGATAGTATAAGAAGTTGTTATTTTAGGGCCATCTGGGTGGCTCAGTCAGTTAAGCATCCAACTTCTGCTCAGGTCATGATCGAAGGGTTCGTGAGTTGGAGCCCTACATGGGGCTCTGTGCTGATAGCTTGGAGCCTGGAGCCTGCTTTGGATTCTCTCTCTCTCTCTGTCTGGCCTCCCCACTCACATTCTGTCTCTCTCTCTCTCTCTCTCTCTCTCTCTCAAAGATAAATAAACATTAAAAAATATTTAAAGAAGTGGTTATTTCAGTTATGGCTAATTTGTAAGAAAATGGTGAAAAGGTTAATGTCTATACAAAGTTGTGTGAGTTTGTTTTTTGTTTTTTTTTTTTTAGTTTATTTGTTTTGAAAGAGGGAGAGAAAAAAAGAAAAAAAAAACAACAACTGTGCAGAGGAGGGGCAGAAAGTGGAGCCCTACTACCCGGGGCTTGATCTCATGAACCACGAGATAAGGACCTGAGCCGAAACTGAAGTTGGACTGAGCCACCCAAGCGCCTCTGAAAAGATTTTTTTTAACGTTTATTCATTTTTGAGAGACAGAGATAGAGCACGAAAGGGGGAGGAGCAGAGAGAGGCAGACACACAATCCAAAGCAGGCTCTAGGCTCTGAACTGTCAGCATAGAGCCCCAGGCGAGGCTCGAAACTCAAGACCTGAGCTGAAGACAGATGCTTAACCGACTGAGTCACCCAGGTGCCCCAGTGAAAAGATTGTTTTTAATTCAATTAAGCTATCAAGGAATTGCCAGTACAACACAAGACTTTTTTTTTTAATATCAAAATATCAATTGATTCAAAATTGTACTTTTCTTTAGCTTTAGATGAATTGTGTTTTGTCTTCAAGAAATTCTAAATGTCAATGAGGACTAGTAACGCAACCCATGGAATAGGTATTTAAAATATTTAAAACATCTGTCAAAAAGTGTAACATAAGAAATAATGATTTCTATTATAAGAAACGTCATTATATCAGGTCAAATCCCCAGGTATAGTGGAATTTTAAAACACCCAGGTATAGGTGTTTTTCTTAGAGCATCATTTAATTCTTTAAGGCATATGGATAATATTTGTGCTCATTAAACGGAAGCAGACTGTTTGAAAATCATCATGGGATTAATGGTTAATATTCTTGCATATATATGTACAAGTGTTATGAATCATCACCAGTTTACGAAACTGTTGAAAGAAATAGAAGATAATGGTGATTGTATTTTGGAAAAACTCACTGCCTGAATATTAGAAGGGTTTTATAAAGATTCATCATATTGTTAATTCCATTTCAAGATTTTCTTTCTTTTTTTAATGTTTATTATTATTATTATTATTATTTGAGAGAGAGAGAGAGAGAGAGCATGAGCTGGGGAGGGGCAGAGAGAGAGGAAGACACAGAATCCAAAGCAGGTTCCAGGCTCCCAGCTGTCAGCACAGAGCCTGACTCGGGGCTCAAACTCACCGACCAGATCATGACCTGAGCCGAAGCCAGACGCTCAACCAACTAAGCCACCCAGGCTCTCCAGTCAAGATTTTCTTGAAACAAAAAGAATGCTTGCTAAATATTCCACAATGAAAGGCAATTAAAAAAAAATAGCAATGTGATTTACATTTGCTCACTAACGTCAAACAAATATAAATATTCTAAATTTGAAGTTCCATGTAAAGAAAAACTGTGTTACTTCACTAGACAGGTAGGATTATTTAGGATTAAGGCTCAACTTTTCTTACAGTAATAATAATTTTACATAATTTCATAGCATGAATCAATAGCAAAGATTTTTCACTGGTGACCAACAGCATGATATATAAACTGTAACATTTCCAGTAAAATTGGAAGGATGTTCTGTTGATATTCGCAAATTCAGAGCTGCTTTCCAATTTGTAAAAAATTCGGAATTGAATGTTCATACGATAAATTGACACAAGAGTGAATTTATGTAATTAATTAAATAAATATAATTTTAAAGCAGATACTTTTTCTTCAAGCCGAATCAATTATTTTGTTAAAAAGACCATCCTTTTTAAATGAATGCAAATGTTAAAAGAAAATCATTTTTGATAATCAATTCTTTATTGGAAAACAATATATTTGGAAGAACTGAGATGCCTAAGTCTATAAATTTCATCAGTAAATTCTGTGAAATTTAAAATAGAGTTAATGTATTTCTTGTGAAAATTTAGCATCTAATTTGAGGCGGGCTGTAAGTAGAAATGTACACCGGATTTCAAAGAAGGCACAAAGAAAGAATGTAAAATGTCTCACTTTTATACTCATTCACAATGAAATGTCAACATTTTTAATATTTGCGGTTATGAAACATGTTAATAAAATTAATCTCACTTGTCTCTTTTTACTTCTATATGAAACAATTACCTTAAAATTACCCGGATTGCTTGCATTTTATTTCTACAGGATAGCCCTAATCTAGAGCATATAAGAAAATCAATGTAAAGCATAGGCTCCTGTCTTTGTCACAGCATTGATCAGTAAGAGGAACAAAAACACACTGTTTTTCTCACTATTTAACCATTGATTTTTGCTTGTAGAGCATTGAAGGGATTTGTTCACGGGTGCGTACATTTGTTTTGTTTAACGAACACAACAAGAATTTTAAAATCCGGATTTAAATCTAGGGTTTTTCGCTTAAAACTGTTCTGTGCTGAAAACGATACTTCTGTAAGTAACATTATGGAATTAATGGTTGCCCTATAAGGTACTTCCACAATTACCAAGGGGGAAAATGAAGAATACATAGTTCTTAGGGGAGCCTGGGTGGCTCAGCCCGTTAAGCGGCTGACTTTGGCTCAGGTCATGATCTCATGGTTAGTGAGTTCCAGCTCCATGCGGATCTCTGTGCTAACAGCTGGGAGCCTGGATCCTGGTTCAGATTCTGTGTCTCTGTCTCTCTGCCCCTCCCACCCTGTCTCTCCCTCTGTCTCATAAATAAATAAATAAATAAATAAATAAATAAAACATTTTAAAAAAGAATATTTAGTTCTAAATGTTACATTTTTCTATGAGATTCATAAAGATTTTATTAGGCAGTCGCATTTTCTGCTTGAATAGATATATACTTCATAAACCCTCGCTAGCTAAGGTGATGCAACATATACTCAAATGTTCTCTCTTATTATCAGCAAAGGAAAATAAAGGCATATATTTTGAACAATAAAATTAAATAGATAAACAAAATATGCTTAAAAGTAATTCATTTTATTCATGAATTTCGGAAGGAAAAAAAATCCTAAAACATTCTTATACGAGTTAGTAAAAAATCTCCAAATACTTAGAAATTATACAACAGACTCAGAAACAACACATGAGTCAAAGAAAGAATAAATCTCAAGATATTTAAAAATATTTAACAAGATGCCAATAGAAAGTTAAGTTGTCAAAGTTTGCAGTGAAAGCAACACTGAGAGAGAAATACATAGCATTGAGTGCACATATTAGAAAAGAAGAAAGATTTAAAATCAATAATCTAAGCTTCCATGTTAGGAATCTCCCATTTTAGAGATCCTAGGAGCAAATTAAATCCAGAGTAAGCAAAAGAAAAGAAAGAATTAAAAAAATAGAGTAAACATTAATGAATTTAAAAATAGGAAATCAATAGAAAAAAATCAACAAAACCAAAAACTGTTTCTTTGAAAAGATCTCTAAAATCACTAAACATCTAGCCAAGGTAACAAGAATCAGCAAACAAAAAAAATGACCCAAATTACTAACACCAGAAATGAATGAGAAAAAAACCAGTACAGATTTCATAGATGTCAAAAGGATAACAAAAGGGCAGTATGAATAACTCTATGCTCACCAATTTGATAACCTAAATGAAATGGACTAATAACTTGAAAGACGTAATTTGCCACATAAATAAAAGACAATCAGAAAAGTCCTATATCTATTAAAGAAATTTAATCAGTAGTGAACCTTAAGTGAGTGAATCCTCATATAAATTATGGATTTGGGATGGTAATGATCTGGTAATGTAGGTTCACAAATTGTAACAAGTGAACCATTCTGATGTACGTGTTAATATCTGGGGAGTCTTATGGGGCACCTGGGCGGCTCAGTCGTTTAAGCGTCCAACTTTGGCTCAGGTCATGATCTCGCGGTTCATGGGTTCAAGCCCCGCATGGAGCGCTGTGCTGACAGCTCAGATCCGGTACCCTGCTTTGGATTCTGTGTCTCCCTCTCTGCTCCCCGCCCCCCCCCCCACACACACACTCTGTCTCTCTCTCTCAAAAATAAATAAACATTAAAAATTTTTTTTAAAAATCTGGGGAGACTATGCATTGTACGGGAGCAGGGGTTATAAGGGAACTCTGTACTTTCTGCTCAATTTTGCTGTGAATCTAAAACCACTGTAAAAAAAATAGTGTATTTGAAAAGAAAATATGACCAAATCAGTTTTTAAAATTCAGACTGATTCAGTTCAACAAATTAATTTTTTTCTACCATATTCCATGTTGCCTGTTAACTGAACCTATAATTATGAATTGGAGAAAGAAATATATAGGAAGGTCATGATGGACGGTCAGAGGAAAAATAAAATTGTTAAGATTGAAAGTAGGAAACAAAAGAAATGCCTTTGCATAAATGTTTAATCATTTCCAAGGTAAATGCACGTAATGTTCATAAAAGATTGAAGTTGTTTCCAAAGAAATTTCTAATTCAATGTCTTTATTTCAAAATAACCAAAAGACTGATGCAAAAATCAAGCAAACAAATTGCATCTTCCATTCTGCCGTGTGCAAGTGGAAAATTACAAATGCAACCAAAATTCCCCTAGGGATTCCATTCCATTAAGGGCTTTGACATACCTGACCTGCCAGCCAGCCTTAGCTTAATACCAACTGTTAGCAGTGATGTTTGCTCCTATGATAGGTAAGTCAGTTGTTTCTAGCTGTAGCAAAGGAGTATCACAGAGATGATCATATCACTGTCACTGTATTTACACAAGACATTATGTTAGCGGGACCCAGCAATATGGGCCAATGATGAGGTATAAGAAATAAAACAGACACTTGGACTTGGGTTCCTGTCCTCACTCTACCAATTCAGGTTGGCCTTGACCAATTATTCATTGACTATTGTGAGGATAAAATGCTGTGTATAAGTAGCAATTTTTATAATGTTAATTTCTAGAGTAAGTGTAAAAGTTGATCTTGTAGAGTCATTTGTGTCATCAAGGGTGTTTAGCAAGCTATATAAAAAGAAAAAAAAAAACTTTTGCTTTTGGTTGAGTTAAATTTTAACAAATTCTTTTATAGACAGAGACCTGTTAGGGCAAGTTATGCTCTCCTATTGGCTTACATAAGAACAAATAATAAAGCGAAACCTTGCAGTCACTTTGTGCTCTCTTAAATAAGATATAGTAAGTGTGTATGTGTGTGTGTGTGTGTGTGTGTGTGTGTGCGATCTTAGGTATACATACTATAAATAGGTGTATACACATACACACAAACTCAATAGGGAAGATCATAGTATTTCCTTTTATTTATTTTTATTTTTTTAATTTTTATTTATTTTTGAGATAGAGAGAGACAGAGCATGAACAGGGAGGGCCAGAGAGAGAGGGCGACACAGAATCTGAAGCAGGCTCCAGGCTCTGAGCTGTCAGCACAGAGCCCGACGCGGGGCTCGAACTCACGGACCATGAGATCATGACCTGAGCCGAAGTCGAACGCTCAACCGACTGAGCCACCCGGGTGCCCCTGATAGTATTTCCTTTTAAATGAAATAAGGCAATGCTAACTCATATATACCACTTATTGAGTATTTGGCACATGACAGACAATGGAATAACCTCCTACAATGGATTGTCCCTTGTAAGTTTTACAAATACATCTTATTAACCCTGCCTTTAAAATGAGGAAACTGAGGCTCAGAATGTTTAAATAACTTGCACAAAGCCCCTCTTGAGCTAAGGTTGCTGGTTTGAGTTTTGGAAAACACACTTTTCAGCTAGGCCCTTCAACTGAGTAGACCGAAGCCTTGGATTGTGAGTAGCTTGTTCTGCGAGTGTTCCACAAGATAGGCAAGCATTTCTAATACATTTTAACAGGTACTTGCAATACGAGTAGTACATGATGCCAAGTAGCACATGATCACAACTGAGCCAATGGTTCTTGAAATTCGCTTTCATATATGAGAGTGCTTTGGATTACAGGCTTGTTTCCAGAATGAATTATGCTCACAAACCAAGGTTCTCCTGTACTTTGTGGACTTTTTGATTGTTTAACGTGACCTTGGCTTTTGAGAGGTAGATATGGGGATATAGTTCAAAGAACTTTTGATAGGTCACCTCCTGTCTGCACTCTACTGATTGAGACATAGGAGGCACAGAAGGCTCGCTCATTTCCTTCATGGAGGGAAGAAATAATTCCTACTGCACATCATTTTATGTTGCAAAACTGCCTAACAGTATGGTGTTTTCAGCATTGTATTAAACTTGACATAATTGCAAATGTGTAGCTCTCTAGCAAAGGCGAGGTTTTCTTCAGTTCTTTACTCATCTTGTGGACGCTTCTCAGTATTGTGCAGCACAAATCATTATAATAGATTAGAGAAGCAGAGGACTGCTTAGTGGTGTTTTTAGTACAATATAAACAGGAAACACAAATAATAACCCAAATGAATGTGGCCATTAGAGTGCCCATGACTCAAAGAATAAATTATGCCAACAGCGTTAATTTGTATCATAAAATCAAATTATTTTTAAAATATATAATGATGTTGAAAATAAGTGTAATTTTAAATAATGATTTTTCACGTGAAAGAATAATCACAACTTTATGTGACCTAACCATTATGTATATTTTCAAGTATGTCATTTCCCATGACCCATTTGTCTGACAAGCTATTTATACCACAGATAATTCGGTAAAAATTTATTTTTTAAAGAACTTCTATATTAAAATATAAGATTTCTACATATCTATATCTGATTCATACAGTTTTTCTCATTTTTCTCGCCTGGAATCACTCAGAACCTTTATTTCATTAAAATCCCATAGATCTTCGAGTCTTAAGATGAAGAGTTCCACTTTATGTTATTCTTCTGCTAATTTCATATTTAAAAAAATCATGGTTTTCTTCATATTAACCATACACTTTTCCTTTGTAAATCATGTTCTCCACATCCCCTCTAATCCTATTCTTCAGTGACAATAACAGAACTGCTGGAGAAAAAAAAAACATTCTAAATTGTGTATGAAATTAATGGTGGGATGCCAGTTTAACTGCCTTATAAAATGTGTGAAAATAAAATGTGAGTGCAACAGACAAACTTAGGTCCCAGGTCAGAAAAACTCTAGTTTGCTTTGCCTCCATTTGACTGTAAGGGGAAAAAAAAAAAAAAAGATACAAAGTTGAAAATGAAAATTGAATAGAGATTAAATCAAGTTTTTCTAATAAACTTGAATAGGTGTTGCCATGAAGCATGTAGAGTCTGAAAGAGCTTCCTGTTCTCTTGGGAGCATAGGCATTTTTATGAACATTGGAAATGTTAGGGCACTTTTAGATAGTAAAAGGTGATCCTGCACATAATAATCCTATTATCATTTCCAGGCCCGCAAATGTCTCTTTGCTTCTCCTGTGCAGTTTTAGCACAGACAACAGCTGCACCCCTGTTATTCTTTAACAAAATGTGTTCTGTCCTTTGTTCTGTTTGCAGGGTGAATTAAGGGAAAAATGAAACGTGTCATTAATTTTTACTATTGTTTAAATTTTAATTTTTTAAAATATTTTTATAAGTTTATTTATTTTTGAGAGAGAGAGAGAGAGCAGGGAAGGGGCAGAGAAAGAAGGGGACAGATGATCTCAAGCGGGCTCCATGCTGACAGCAGACAGCCCAATGCGGGCCTCGAACTCTCGAACCTTGAGATCATGACCCGTGCCAAAGTTGGAGGTTTAATTGACTGAGCCACCCAGGTGCCCCTAAAATTTAAATTTCTAATAGCAGTTTGAAATACTTCTGCTAGATAGTGCAAGAAGGACAGAAACATACATTCATGCATACAGATAGATAATTTCCTCCATCCGTATCTGTATCTGTATTCCTTCATTTAATGAAGGGAAAACAGGTGTAACTTAGGGTAAGTTTTGAATTTGACCTGTGTTGTATAAGTGTCCTCTCTATGATTGTAAACTCCTTCAGATTTAAAGTCAGGAGGAATTATTTTTTAGGTCATCTGTTTTATAATACAGAACATTATTAACAAATAGTACTAATAAAGGTAAAATCCACATAGTCTATCACACATAACCAAAGTATACCATTTGTATTTATCTTTGTAACATAAACTTCAAATTTTCTAACTTTGTTCAACTAAATTTGCAAACCTAATGTTGCATTAACTTTTACTTAAGCTAATTCTTACCTCATTTTCCCATTTGTATTTAAAAAAGCTCTTAGTGTTGAAATTCTATCCCTATTTAAGCAAATCTCTTTCAATAAAACTACTTACTTGAATTGCGTTTTTTTGCCATACAGTACTTTATTTCCTCTTCCTAAATATTTGATAAACATTATCTGGAACCAATTAGCACATTGATCATTTCAATGTTTATTAAAACCCTCTTAATGACTTTTAAAGAAGAAACATGGTTGTATTTACAAACATTATATAGCGCATTAATCTAGGGCATCATGCAGAGAGAAAAAGACATTTAAGGCATAATTCATTGGTTGTATGAAAGTGAGTTTCGTTAGCAGCTTGGTGAAATATTCTCCGAATGCTGTTATAAATATAATAACAATTTTCTGGTAGAGAAGTCAAGACAGCTTAGGGAATTGGTAAGGAGTTATGGGTGAAATTCTCAAAGGGTGCTACAGAGGCCCCAAGAAAGGGCTTAAATGCACTGGACCGAGGTAAGCAGCTGCAATTGATTTAGCAAGTAATAACGCGGAACACAGGGAAAGAAAGAACAGAGGAACGTGTAGCACTTCTGTCTGGGCTTTGTGGTTTTTTTTTTTTTTTTTTTTTTTTGAAGGCCAAGGACATCATTCTGCCAAACTTTTCTGAGGTTGTTTTTCTTCTTTAAAAGGTGTCATTTTACTTTTTGACTACTAAATATGTGTCAGTTTCAATGCAACCATTTGCTGCTCTCTCAAGAAGGGCATGAGACAGACTTGTGTAAATGGAAACTCAAAACTTTCCTTTTCCGTTGTCTGCTCCACGTGAAGACGTGATTTTCATCCTTTGCTTCACCTTCTCAAGGATGAAGGTACTCAAGTCAACCATTTTGTTCCGTAGCTCCCGGATGGATCCTGACGGTGACAGGACGAGGACGAAGCCACAGTGTGTGGGGTGGATAATGTTCTTACCTTTGCTCTTGGAGACAGTTGTAACTGGTGTATTTGACAACACGCGGCATCACTTTAGAGCCCCATATGTTAAGAATGATTTCATGCAGTCATTTAAGCATAACCGTCCCTGGCTGCCTGAAACTCAGCAGGATTTCAGAGACTGGAGAGTCATAGTTCTTTGGGTTCAGACAGCTATGGTGACCTCTTCAAAGCCTCACAACGCTTAGGCTGTCATACCTTGTCAGGTGGTCTATGTTTCCAGTGCTTTACCCTTGTAAGAGATTTAAAGTGTTCTCATTGCTGTAGAATTTGTACAGTCACATCTTCCAGCTTTGATTTCCACTTTTCCCCTTGTATATGGCCTTTTCTCCATCCAAACATCCCATCACTGTTTATAGACCAGCTCCTGCAGCATCTTACTGTGGCACGACTGTCCATAGAATCTCCTCAGATTAGAACTATTCCATCCTCAAACCAACTCCACGATTTATCTCAGCCCATTGGAACCATGCTTATTATTCAACGTTCAATCCATATACTATGTCCTAGAGCCTACAACTAATTCCATTTGTATTAGCTATGGCACGTATAGATTTCTTTTCTTCCCTGCATCAGTTAAAAGAGGGACTGTACATAGTGACTGAGTTGAGAGTCGGGAGTCTACTTACATGCATTCAACTCTGGGCTGCTAATCTTAGATGCCATATGATATTGAACAAGTTGTCTGACCTCTGCATTTTAGATTCCTCATCTGTAAAATAAAATAATAGTACTTAACAGAAAGGATGTTTAAGGTGATACAATTGAGATAATACCCACAACTACCTAGAGGTGTGTTTAGCACAACCTAAGTGTTATGATGTTAGACATCCCTATTAGTGCTGTTGAAAGTACCAGTCTTGGATATACTGGTGATTCACATATAGTGACTTGTTAACTACACAAAACTCTCAGAAAGAAGCATTCTGTTGTCTTAATGTTTGTATCTTCCATAACACTTAATACATTTCTTTGTACATGTTGATCCTTCAACAAACACTTGTTAAAATTCAGTCCATTGTGAAACAGATTCACACATTAATTTTGAATTCTTTGGAAGTGGAAACTATCCCTTCTCTGGATGGCTCAATATGTTTTTACCATAAGCAGTCAATAAATGGTGTTTGAATGAAAAACTGAAAAAAAACCTTAATGATTAAAGAAATCTTGCTACACAATTTTTCGAATTTATTTATTTATTTTGAGAGAGAGAGAGAGAGAGAGCAAGCTGGGGAGGGGAAGAGAGAGAGGCAGAGAGAAGCCTAAGCAAGTTCCACACCGTCAGTGCAGAGCCTGATGTGGGGCCGAAACTTACAAAATGTGAGACCATGACCTGAGCTGAAACCAAAAGTCAGATGCTTAACTGACTAAGCCATGCAGGTGCCCCACTATCCAATATTTTTTTATTTGTTTATGTTCATGGCTTTGTGGTCCTAGCATATCTGTCTTACAAAAGTATAATGCACAAATGTAAATATAATTGTGTTCATTTTAAACTGGACCAGTATTAGAAAAGAAAATAAAGGGGCATCCATGATGTCAAGGAAAATTCTTCCTATTGACTCAATGGAATTGGTGAAATCTGGGGAAGGAGAGGCTTAAAGAGATGAATAATGGACGAATTACAAATTAACATTATTTTGTTTGGTTTAGATTATCTGTGAATAATTTCAGTAATTTGGGGGAGTCTCCCAATATTTCATTTAAATTGAAAAATTTTGGGGGCGCCTGGGTGGCGCAGTCGGTTAAGCATCCGACTTCAGCCGGGTCACGATCTCGCGGTCCGTGAGTTCGAGCCCCGCGTCAGGCTCTGGGCTGATGGCTCAGAGCCTGGAGCCTGTTTCCGATTCCGTGTCTCCCTCTCTCTCTGCCCCTCCCCCGTTCATGCTCTGTCTCTCTCTGTCCCAAAAATAAAAATAAAACGTTGAAAAAATAAATAAATAAATTGAAAATTTTTTAAATGAAATTAAAATACAAATAAATCAAGTTTCAGGCAATAAGAACAAATCATATTATATATTTTAATAAGAAGTCAATGGTAACAACTTGTTGTCTGTATTTATATGCATGATCACTATGTAATAGGTTAAATTATGTAAAAAACATTTCATAAAACCTCAGTTTCTCCCTTCGGAACACTGCAAAGTCAGTTTTGTTGTTCCAATTTTACAGATGAAGAACTTTTAGTCAAGGAAATGAAGTCAAGGTCACAAAGTAGTGAGTGGCAACATTGGTTATCAAGTCAGAGTTTGAACTACGGTCAAAGCTCTCACTGTTTTCTACTGCATTACATTTAGAAATGACTTACAGGAAGTAAGCTCCATAAGTATGATTTAAGTCAAGAAAAATTAGAGAACATATTGCCTATGCTACTCCAATTCATTTGAACTCACTATTTTATAGCGGCAATTCAAATAATAGTGAAATATAGAAGTAGCAATAGTCAATCCTTTGAGGGTAGAAAATACTACCCAAAAGGCTCTTTTCTCAAAACGAGGAGTTGGGATTTGAAACCTCATAAACTGAGCTACAAACTCTTTTATTGCTTTGATGTGTTAAAGGTTATTCTGTTTTGAGACCCTCTTGATAGCTTTACCTGTTCTTAGTAAGTAGTAATGATTACTGTTTAAGAATGCATTCACTACATGTACTGAATAATTATTGTGACACACGTGGACATTAAACTAACATTTAACACAGTGGCATAGTTTAGTATAGACTTCTGCACTGTATTTAAACAACTTATAAATTGAGAAAGCAGGAGAAGGGAAGGAGGGCATCGAGTTGGCAAGAAGGGCATGGGGGAAGAAAAGGAACAGGAAGAATGTGAGGACAATCAGGACGGGTTGGGGGGGGTGGCTGGGACAGGCACAGGTGAAAAGAAAAGGAAAGGGTGGGAAAGAGAGAGAGAGGTAAGGTTTGAAACTTACCTGAAAGAGAACAAAACCTTTAGGAGAAGTTTTTAAAAGATCTTTTGGGTCATGGAGGCGCTCCTGATACTAAAAGTGATTAAAGCAAAAGCTATCATTTCACCGGTCAGGAATGTGATTACCAGACCAAGAGATGTTCCCTCAGAATTCTGTCCTAGCAGGCTGTTAGTCAGGATACTTACATTAGGTAAGTTAGATTTTGAGGAACAGGGAGACTTTTAAGGTTACAATGGTAATTGGGGCATACTGTAAGGAAGCCTAAGAAAGTGAGTTAGGAGTTCTATAACACATTCTCTCTCTCGGAGAATGGAAAGAGAATCTGAGAGTAATGTGTTATATTGTAACCTCTAGAGTGGAGAATTTTCCAGTCCCTTCTTTAGTCTCCTGCCATATCTGCTTCAGATTTTGTTTTCTTTCCCTCTTTACTTCTCTCTTGGATTCCTCACAAGCACTGTTTTGCTTACTGTCTTTTTTTTTAAGTTTATTAATTTAGTTTTGAGAGAGAGAGAGAGAGAGAGAGAGAGAGAGAGAAAGCATGGGAGGAGGGAAGAGCAGAGAGAGGGAGAGACAGAATCCCAAGCATGCTCTGCCCTGACAGTGCCTGAACCATGGGATCATGACCCCAGCCACAGTCAAGAGTCCCACGCTTAATCGACTGAGCCACCCAGGCGCCCCCTGTCTTTTCTGTAGTGCCTCTCTTCCCTTCCTTCAGCATCACTTTAGTCTTTGTTTTTTCCCTATTTATCTAACACCCACACATTCCCTTGCAAGTCTCACAGCTTAGAGCATCCATATAAGGTAGGGTTTCCAAGCCTGGAAACAAAGTCAAGGGTTAAAGCTAAACTGATACTAAAGATAATTGGATCTTTACTGATGACTGAAAAGCTACTTCAGGGTCTTGAAGTACCCCAGAGTCATCTTTAAATGCATTAATTATCTTTCCTATTATTTGTAATTTCTTTCTTTCGCATAAAAGTCAAGTGGGAAAATAAATTAGGGAGTTGAGCTTTCAAGTAACTTGGAATCCAGATAAATGAGAATGTATTGTAATTGTGTGTATTGTAATTGAAGAGTCTTTTCCTCATATATAAGATTAATGACCTCTAACTTCCTGTCTGATTCCAATTCTAAGATTCTATGATCTACATAAATACAGTTCCGAATTTCTCACCACTCTTTGATGATTGCTTTCCTACAATCACATCTAAAACTTGGAGTTTATTTCCCGTATTAAATACCTGAATTAATCAAGAACTTGAAAAATGATCCCAATATGTTGCATTCACGTGATAGTAAGTCTGAAGGATTTTTTTTTCTTAATTAAAAATTTTTAAAATGTTTATTTATTTTTGAGAGAGAGAGAAACAGAGTATGAGCAGAGGAGGGGCAGAGAGAAGGAGGGAGACATAGAATCTGAAGCAGGCTCCAGGCTCTGAGACCTCAGCACAAAGCCTGAAGCAGGGCTTGAACTCACGAACCACAAGACCATGACCTGAGTCAAAGTCGGATGCTCAACTGACTCAGCCACCCAGGTGCCCCCTGAAGGATGTTCTTAAATTCTGATGAGTCTTTGAGAACTGTACAATGACAAGGGGAACATGTGAAATCTGATCTCCTTCCCTATTCTGGTAACCAAGAGAAGGTCAAACTATTACACATGGTATCTGTGTTTGTTTCCTCTGCTCTAATTTACCATTTTAAGGAGTGATATCAGGCTGCTAATTGTTAGCATCAAATGCATTTTACAGAAAAAAAGAAGTAATTCATAATCTCATTTAATTTTAGAACTAGTTTATTCACATTGTTTGGACACTTATTCAGTCTGTTTTTTAAATTCTCATTATTATCTATCCTGTACTGGGTACCAATCTAGGTCCCCAAGACACAGCACTGAACAACACTACAAAAATCCCTATCTTTACAGTTTCTTCTCATGGGATTCTAGAAAGTATTTAAAGTAAGTAAACATTTTATTTTGGACAATTATGTTTCTGGCATTCTTTTATGTTGTTATTTTATGTTTTGTTTTTCACATTTTAAATTAAGTATCATGGAAACTATGTGGATTGTTTACTGGAAACAGGATTGACATATTTCACCTACTTTATGCAACCACCAAACATTGAATTCTTTTATGCCCCAAAATGGGCAAAATAGCAACGTGTGGAATTTCTTTTGCTGTTTTCCAATTTAGTATTTACTCAAAAGATAGAAGGAATTTTGCAGAGAGAGCTTTTCATAACAATATTCAGATTAATCAAAAGATTGCAAACAGCTGATAAGCAATAAAACCAGAACAAATAAGTAATTTTCCACCGACCATTAGGAAGGAAAATAATACCTTTTGGCCTTCTCTCTGGAATAAATTAAATAACAAGCATTTGTAGCTTCATTGTCATTGGTTTCACTTGAGAGCAAAAACCTTTCTAACTCACTTGTGGCTTTGGTTTGGGCTGAATTCTATGGCTTTCCCATTGCTGACATAAAGCACTTAGGCTACCAATGACTAGTCATTCTAATGTGTGCACACGGGCTCACCCTGCTGTGGTTCAACTCCATTTATCCTGGCTACATATTAAATGTCGAAGAATTGTGCCTTTGTCTGAAAGAACATTTGACCTAGAACACATATAATTATATTTGTCTAAAGCACACTTTATTTTCTCAAGTGACATTTCACATAATAAACTATATGTAAACTCTAGTACCAGGAGCAAAGCTGCTTTGCTACCTAATTTGGATCAAACCAAGACAAAGACTGCACTACAAGGCTTAGCATTAAGCAATAGTTCTTTTCCATAACCAATGACAGAAATAAAATGTTTCTTCTTCTAAAGGTGAAGTTAAGAGAATGTCTCTTCTTTCATCTTTGCACGTTAAAGATAGGCCACTCGGTAAGGCATAAATATTCACTTGGATTAGTGGTGATCAGTGTGATTTTTAGAATTAAAAAAATAAATAAAGGAAGGTTTTAGGGACAGCAGGGTGGTTCAGTTGGTTAAGTGTCCAACTCTTGATTTTGGCTTAGGTCATGATCTCATGGGTAATGAGATCGAGCCCTGCATCAGGCTCTGTGCTGACAGCACGGAGCTTGCTTGGGATACTCTCTCTCTCTCCATCTCTGCTCTCCCCTGATCATGTTCTCTCTCTCTCAAGATAAATACATAAACTTAAATTTTTTTAATAAATTAAAAAATAACGGCAAACTTTCCTCTTTTACCTTCACAGAATTTCTATTGGCCAGCAAATTATATAAAATGATGTCACTCAACCAATGCAGTAAGGTTAGAATAGAAATATCTACTGTGCTTTTAGGAAAATTAAAAAATAAATAAAAGAACAGAAGTTTTTGAAAATATGTGTATTTTTTTAAAAAATTTTAAATGTTTATTTATTTTTGACAGAGAGAGAGACAGAGCATGAGCAGGGGAGGGGCAGAGAGAGAGGGAGATACAGAATCCCAAGCAGCTCCAGGTTCTGAGCTGTCAGCACAAAGCCCGACATGGGGCTCAAACCCACAGACCACGAGATCATGACCTGAGCTGAATTCAGACACTCAACTGACTGAGCCACCCAGGCGCCCCTGTGTAATTATTTTTAAGTCATTACTAATAGATCATGGTTTTGCATAACCTAACATTCTGACAGACTTATGAATATGATTAGTCAGCATGAAGATGAACACAATCCTTTCCCATTTGTTTCTTTTTTTTTTGGCATTGTATACTGTACTTTATTTATTTTATTTTTTAAATATAATTTATTGTCAAATTGGTTTCCAATACCTCTGATGAATATGTATGCAAAAATTCTCAACAAGATACTAGCAAATCGAATTCAACAGCATATAAAAAAAATTATTCACCATGATCAAGTGGAATTCATTCCCGGGCAGCAGGGCTGGTTCAATATTCACAAATCATTCAATGTAATACACCACATTAAAAAAGAAAAGATAAGAACCATATGATCCTATCAATCAACACAGAAAAAGCATTTGACAGAATTCAGCACTCTTTATTAATAAAAAACCCTCAAGAAAGTCAGGGTAGATAGAACAGACTTAAACATCATAAAAGCCATTTATGAAAAGTCCACAGCGAATATCATCCTCAATGGGGAAAAACTGAGAGCTTTCCCCCTGAGATCAGGAACATGACAGGGATGGCCACTCTCACCGCTATTGTTTAACATAGTGTTGGAAGTTCTAGCATCAGCAATCAGACAACAAAAGGAAATCAAAGGCATCAAAATTCGGAAAGATGAAGTCAAGCTTTCCCTTTTTGCAGATGACATGATAGTATATGTGGAAAACCTGACAGACTCCACCAAAAAAGTCTATTAGAACTAACACATGGATTCAGCAGAGTCGCAGGCTACAAAATTAATGTCCAGAAATCAGTTGCATTCTTATACACTAACAATGAAGCAACAGAAAGACAAATAAAGAAACTGATCCCATTCACAATTACACCAAGAATCATACAATACCTGGGAATAAACCTAACCAAAGATGCAAAAGATCTGTATGCTGAAAACTATAGAAAGCTTATGAAGGAAATTGAAGAAGATACAAAGAAATGGAAAAACATTCCATGCTCATGGATTGGACGAATAAATATTGTTAAAATGTCAATACTATCCAAAACAATCTACACATTCAATGCAATATCAATCAAAATTGTACCAGCATTCTTCTCAAAGGTAGAACGAGCAATCCTAAAATTTGTATGGAACCACAAAAGACCACAAATAGCCAAAGTAATATTGAAGAAGAAAACCAAAGCAGGAGGCATCACAATCCCAGACTTTAGCCTCTACTATAAAGCTATAATCATCAAAACAGTATGGTATTGACACAAAAACGGACACATAGACCAATGGAATAGAATAGAGACCCCAGAATTTGACCAACAAAAGTATGGCCAACTAATCTTTGACAAAGCAGGAAAGAGTATCCAATGAAAAAAGACAGTCTCTTTAACAAATGGTGCTGGGAGAACTGGAAAGCAGCACGCAGAAAAATGAAACTAGACCAATTTCTTACACCATACACAAAAATAAAAAAAAACAAATGGATGAAGGACCTGCAGGTGAGACAGGAAACCGTCAGAACCCTAGAGGAGAAAGCAGGAAAAAACCTCTTTGACTTCAGCTGCAGCAATTTCTTGCTCGACACATCTCCAAAGGCAAGGGAATTAAAAGTAAAAATGAATTATTGGGACCTCATCAAGATAAAAAGTTTCTGCACTGCAAAGGAAACAATCAAGAAAACTAAAAGGCAACCAATGGAATGGGAAAAGATGTTTGCAAATGACATATGGGATAAAGGGCTAGTATCTAAAATCTATAAAGAACTCACCAAACTCCACACCCGAAAAACAAATAATCCATTGAAGAAATGGACAGAAAACATGAATAGACATTTTTCCAAAGAAGACATCCAGATGGCCAACAGACACATGAAAAGATTCTCAACATCACTCATCATCAGGGAAATACAAATCAAAACCACAATGAGATACCACCTCACGCCGGTCAGAGTGGCTAAAACGGACAAATCAAGAAACTATAGATGCTGACGAGGATGTGAAGAAATGGAAACCCTCTTTCACTGCTGGTGGGAAAGCAAACTGGTGCAGCTGCTCTGGAAAATAGTGTGGAGGTTCCTCAAAAAATTAAAAATAGGGGCGCCTGGGTGGCTCAGTTGGTTAACCGTCCAACTTAGACTCAAGTCATGATCTCGTGGTTCATGAGTTCGAGCCTCATGTTGGGCTCTGTGAGCCTGGAGCCTGGTTTGGACTCTGTGTCTCCTCCTCTCTCTTCCCCTTCCATGCTCATGCTCTGTCTCTCTCTGTCTCTCAATAATAAGTAATTTTTTTTAAGTTAAAAAAATAAGTAAGAAAAATTAAAAAAAAAAAACAATTAAAATAGAACTACCCTGTGACCCAGCAGTAGCACTGCTAGGAATTTACTCAAGGGATACAGGAGTGCTGATGCATAGGGGCACTCCTACCCCAATGTTTATAAGAGCACTTTCAACAATAGCCAAATTATGGAAAGAGCCTAAATGTCCATCAACTGACGAATGGATAAAGAAATTGTGGTTTATATACACAATGGAATACTACGAGGCAATGCGAAAGAATGAAATACGGCCCTTTGTAGCAACATGGATAGAACTGGAGGATATTATGCTAAGTGAAATAAGTCAGGCAGAGAAAGACAGATACCATATGTTTTCACTCATATGTGGATCTTGAGAAACTAACAGAAGACCATGAGGGAGGGGAAGGGGGAAAAAAAGTTAGAGAGAGGGAGGGTGTCAAACCATAAGAAACTCTTAACACTGAGAACGAACTGAGGGTAGATGGGGGGTGGTGGGAGGGGAAAGTGGGTGATGGGCATGGAGATGGGTGTTGTATGCAATTTGTTTCTAGCTACTCTTCAAACTTGTGTCAGTGTACCAGTTTGAATAGATGCTTGTGATTCTCCCACATATCATTGTGATGAATTTAGAGTTAAATATTTTAAAATTAATTAATTTATTTTTAGTATTTGTTTTTGAGAGAGAGAGAGAGACAGAGCACAAGCAGGGGGTGGGGGCAGAGGCAGAGAGGGAGACAGAATCTGAAACAGGCTCCAGGTTCCCAGGTATCAGAACAGAGCCTGAGCCAGGGCTCGAACCCATGAACCCTGAGATCATGACCTGAGCCAAAGTCTGATGCTTAACTAACTGAGCCACCCAGGTGCCCCTAGATTTTCTTGTTTTGTTTTGTTTTAAATAATGTCAAATCAAAAAATTAACTACCAGCAATAATTTTCAGATCATTACCACATAAAAGTCAAAATAACGCAGTCTAGTTAGCTGAATTTTTTTCCTTTTTACCTGCTAATTGAAGGCTAAATATTTGATTAATAGAATACCCCTAAATGAAAGAATGTTTCTTTTATGATATTTAGATTTTGTTTTTCTTGGGACTTAGATAACAAGAACCTGAAAATTTTAAAGGTAAATATTCATTCCTTCAATTCGATCAAAGCTACACTTGTTTGATTTGGAATCTTTTTGTTGTTATCTTTCTTTGTTTCTATTTTATTTTTTAATCTGGAAATGTTATGCTTGGAACTTGAGTATCTGGAGGTATATTCAAGTGTTCTGTCTTATAGATGCTTTATGCTGTAAATAAAAGCCTAACTATTCAATAGCCATGCTGGAACTACTGTTTTTACTCTCCTGACCACTAACAACTGATGAATTACCTAAATAAAGTATGATATTTGTTTTAAATATGCTACTATGATATGACTATGGAAAATCAAAGTAGAGATGTCAAGGGATGCCTAGGTGGCTCAGTCAGTTCGACATCTGACTCTTGATTTTGGCTCAGTTCATGATCTCTCCCTCTCTCTCTGCCCCTCCCCTGCTCACTCTCTCTCAACCCAAATAAATAAATAAACATTCAAAGTAGGGATGTCTAGCAGGTAGCAAAAGGAAAAAAAAATGAATCAACCAATATTGTTGGAAAATGCAGCTTTGAGAATCATAAACATGTATATGGTAATTAAAGCTATCAAATGGATAAAATAACTGGAGTTATATTTAGGACTAAGTGTAAAGATTATGGGTTTATGCTGCTTTAGTCTGTTTCTTTCTCCATCACCTTCAACCAACAAATTAAACAGAGTTAGCCAGAGTTAGGTTTTTCCCAGGTGGTTCCTGTGAAATAAGGCAATCTCAATAATGAGAGAGGAGCATTGCGTAATGACCTTTTTGGAGAACAAATGTGAAGACAGAATGGAGTTAAAAGGAGAGGAAAGTAGAGACACCAAGGACGAGAGGTGCCAGTGAATTCATAGACTGTTTGTGAAAGATTGGGTAAGATTTCTGGTATACAATAGATGCCCAGTATGGGGTGTGGGTGTGGGTGTGTATATTTGCCCACATATGTGGACATGTGTGTTGTAATTTGTGCTATTGAATATAGGTAAATTTATTTTCTATAAATATGGGCCAGGATATTACTTTTTTTTTTTTAATTTTTTAACGTTTATTTATTTTTGAGACAGAGAGAGACACAGCATGAATGGGGGAGGGGCAGAGAGAGAGGGAGACACAGAATAGGAAGCAGGCTCCAGGCTCTGAGCCATCAGCCCAGAGTCCGACGCGGGGCTCCAACTCACGGACCGCAAGATCGTGACCTGAGCCGAAGTCAGACGCCCAACCGACTGAGCCACCCAGGCGCCCCCAGGATATTACTTTTTGATGCAGTCATCATAAGCTTTCTAGAGCTAGATGAAAACTACTTTTAAATGTTGAACTTTTAGAAGAAATTTCTGACTAACTTATGTGCATTATTCTCTTCCTAAACTTGGATAATGTAATATTAAAGCTTTCCTTCTCTTATTATTCTCATGCACTTTCCAGATTGGTATTTTTTTTTCATTTCAAATTTTATATTTCATCCCCTAAGCCTTGTAACTTTTCCATTGAGGAAAAAACTCATGCTTAGATTTTACCCATCCGTTGATATAAAAGTGTGTCTTATTCCTTGATTTACACATATCCCATTATCAACAATACTCTTAAAATAGTTCCAAAATAAGATTACTGTTTATTATAATTAATCACTACATGATAAATTGTAAATGTGGAAGTTTTACTTTAAATATATAAATAACAGTCTATTACACTTATGGGAAATATGTTAAGAGAGTGAAATATGCAAAATAGAGTAAAATTTAAATTCTCTACCTTTCAGCTTTAATCAGTCAAGTTCTTCTATTCCAAAGTACACAAAACTGTAAAATATTTAAAAATGTGGTTGTACCATTTTCCTAAAAGTTAGATTTCACTCAACACTAAAGCTTAGTAAGAAGTATTTTATAACTATCATCGTATATAACTTAGTTGTTTTACATAACTAATTACAATTAAATATCTAAAAGCTATTTTTGGGTGCATTGTTGCATAAACCAATGCGTAGTTTTAGACTTTTACTATATTTCCAGGATACCAAGCATCTTACTGAAAGTGAAGAATTCAATAAACTGTCTATAATCCCAGGGTCTACCAACAGGTAAATAAATAAGTTCACTGTTTGGAACAACGTGTTTGTTATTGTATGACTAGAAAGACGATATCTTGAGGTCAAATGAATGATAATTGTTCCAAGAATAATCTGTAAGGGAGATTGTATTTGCATATCCCTACATTGACCTTTAATTAGAAGGTCCCAGAATTGTGCATTTCAGTATCCTTGTTTTTTTTTTTTTTTGATATTAAGTGTGAGTGTAACTGTGAATAGTGAGGTGGTATTTTTGACTTGTGTTGGAAGTTTATGATAGTTCAACAAATATACTTATTATCCTTCTAAAATACATAGGTATACATAATTTGAATTTTAAATAGACTATTTTTTCATATTAGAAGCAGATAAGAAACCAAAAGTTGTCGTCAGGGAAGAACTAAGAAATGTTGAGTATCATTGATTATAGCAGGTAAACAAAGGTAACTCAGTGTGTGTTTGTGTGTTTGATGAATCTGTGGTTTATCAGAATGATGGTAGTCCTGCTTCTTCCTAAAGTCAAAAAATACAGTTTATGTAATCATAATCCCTGGTATAATGAAAAATGGATAGTTTGGCCTCCCTCAGAACTGCAAAGTGGCATTAGTTTGCATAATATATACACATCTGGCATAAATCGAACTTCAGTATTTCCTGAACCTCAAGTATGGATCATCTTCTACTCCTTTGCCTTTACTAATAGACTTCTTGTGGTATTCTCTCCCAGGTCTCAAAGATGATCTTTTGGAAAGTGAAAATTTTGATTAATCCAATAATTTGGTTAAGGTACTTGCGAAGTAAACACTACATTTCCTTCCTTTCTTTGGATTCTACCCTCCCGTAAACCACTTAACACCAAATACAAACACACACCCTTTCATTAACTACCTTTCTGTATCTCTCTCAGTCTCTTTCTGTCTCTGTCTCTGTTTCTCTCTGTCTCTCTCACATACACACGCACACTTACAAGTATCCATTTCTCTCCGTACATGATTTAGAAAACCACGACTGATGGCATCATGAAACGGAGAATCTGTGGGTTTCTTAACACAAGTAGAGCTACCACAGCAGTTCAAGTAACAATGCAGAGTACATGTCCTTTACCCCAGTTTTGCACACATACGGTACCTCTCACTGCCCATCCCTGACATTGAAGTATCACTGGGACATTTGCATGTGCCCAGAGATGGAGCCCTTGGTCTTTCTCTTGTTTGTTGGTGTCAGTATTGAGGCTTCTTCAAGTGTTGGCATGAAGAGTGGACTTTGGCAGTGGGTCCCCTAAGTGGAAAGAAAGAATGGGGTAACAGTGGAACGGACTGATTTGTGATTGCTTATAGTATATAACCTTTGGATTCCCAGAAGTAATTGAAAGGCATTTTCCCACAAGGCAGCAGAGGTGTAGTGAGAGGAGCCCACTGGGTGACGTTTTCATTGCATCATCTATTTCCTGGAATGCAGGAAATACTTTTTGCAACGACTATTCTTATTTTTATCATCAGTTTACACTTTCATGTTGAATAAGTCCAAACCAAAACATTTACATCTTTCTCATATTCTACCTCTCCAAGACTCATAGGTACAACTCTAACATCATTTTCCCCATTAACTGCTACTATTTTTTTTTATTAATACATATGTTAGGTTTGTAGGCACGTGAAAGAAAAAAATCACACACAACTGTGTTCCCTGTTCTCAGATAAACATGTGTCAATGCTTAATTTCTTTCCTTCATTTTTTGACCAGTTTTTAAAAGGGTAACGACCCGGCATCTTTTAAAATGCCGACCATCCAAGAAGACGATAAACATTCCCTATAATTTGAGCTCTCAAACAAGTATGAGAACAATATAATTGGTTTATTTTTAACAGAAAGTTAAAAGAAAATCAAGCTTATTTCAGTACCTATATCCCCGCCCAAAATGCTTAAACAATGTTAAGCAAATATAATTAGAACTTTTTATGAAGGCTTAGAGCGAGCTGATCTGTGAATGGACCACAGTCTAAATAAACCAGTTGGCCTGGCAGAGAGGGGCAGTGGAGTAGCCAAGATGTTCTAAAGAAATCCTTCCTACTTCATATTACTTACACTTATTTTTTTATATGAAAATAACATAATCACAAATAAAATGCTGTTACTAGTGAATCTGAATTGCATTCTTTTGAAAGCAAGGAAAACATTTATGTTGTGCCCATATTGCAATAATGATACACACACACACACACACACACACACATATATATATATATATATATATATATCCACATAAAAATATATATATGGATTCTGGTAAATATGTCAATTTTAGTTTACTTTTGAAATATGATGTATAAAATTGGACTTAGCAGTATTAAGAGTAGACTTTTTGCGCGATTATTATATTCTATAAAATGCAAGCAGTACTCGATAATTAGTTGAAAATCATTCAACAACACAAATACTCTTCTAAATGTGACACATAATAGAACTCATTCAGCAAAGATTACAGTGCAGCTAGATCATTATTTCTGACATTCAGCAGTCAACATCCAACATCATTGCCGAAGACGCTTTTCACAGTAGGGAAACACTTTAAAATCACAATTGTGGTATCAGAGCATTCATGGATAACACACAAAGCTGGAATTTACATTTTTCATTAGTTAAACTGCCTGTTTGCTTCTAAAGAATGTTGTTTATTTGGGTAAATAATACAAAGCCATGGCTTTGATATGATTCCCATACAATTGGAAACTTTCAGTAATTGACTCCTTAGCCAGTGGATCTAAAAATTTAGAGGCCCAGATTACCACCAGGCACATTTTTCCTTCTTTAGATTTCTCCTTAGTTAATTTTAAAAAATGGAAAGAACAAAAGGAAAGGTCCTGTCAGTCAAAACATTATATAAATATATTTGTTGGCATGGACTGCATAAATAACGATCGAGAAGTGCCTGCTCTTTCTAATCTAGCACTTTCCAACTTACTCAATCAACAAAAGTACAAAGTATTTTTCCTGGTGCCTGCTAGTTTTGTGTGTAATTAGAGAAATTCATGAATATTTATAAGTGCAAATGACGAACAACAAAAAAAGCCTACAATACTTCAACGTTAATGTGAACTTTCACAACACTGTCTAGGGCATTTTCTTCTCTCTTAAATTCTTCCAGAAAGAGTCACATACGCTCTCTTAATTCTACTGAAATCACATGTCATTTCCAGGCTCTTTACTGTTTGGTCTTTTTTAAAAATATTTTTTAAATAATAATTGATTTCCCACTCCAAAGATCACTTCCCAAGTTAAAAAAAAGATTAATGCTCGAATAAGATCATTGTGACTGTGTTATCTATATACAGGACCGAAAAAAATCCCTCTTTTCATAGCACAGTTACCCTGAAATTCTGAACTACTTCTGGATGCTTGACACTTCTTTGCTTAGAAGCAGTTAATGACTCTCCTCACCTGCAAGATAGGATTTTTTTTTCTTATTCTATTACATAAGACGTTCCTCTATTTTATTCCCAGACTACTGATGTTCAAATCCCAGTTCTCCCATTTATTAGCTATGCAACCTTGTGCAAGTAACTCACTTAAACTCTTTGAACTTCTGCTTTATTACCTGTATAGTGGAAGTGAAAATCATATGTAGGGAGCATCTGGGTAGCTCAGTGGATTGAACATCCGACTTCGGCCCAGGTCATGATCCCACACTTCATGGGTTCGAGCCCCATATCAGGTTCTGTGCTGACAGCTCAGAGCCTGGAGGCTGCTTCAGATTCCGTGTCTCTCTCTCTCTGTCTGCCCCTCCCTCACTCTGTCTCTTTCCCAAAAATCAACATTTAAAAAAAATCATATGTAAATCATAGGGCTGTTATTGGAAACAAATAACATATAAGTATATGTGTTTGTTAAATTATATATATATATATATATATATATATACACACACACATACATACACATTTAGTTACATAATTGTACTGTGTAATCTTTCCACAAATAGGATTCTCATTATATGAATTAATTATAAACAAACAAGGATAAATATGTATGTATAGAAATACAAACACATGATATATGCTTTTTAACTATACAATTGAGTTATCTTTTAGGAACGCCATCGCCTAAAATTTGCATGCCATTATGTTTATCCTTTACCTTGGTAGCCAATATTACTCAGTTTCAAAAAAGTCTAAGACTTTTTGAGTCCTCCCCATCTCAAAAGGCGTGATTTTGTTTTTCTCTCTTAATTATAAGTTATTCAAGGATAAGATTAGGTCTTATTTATGTTTATATATCATCTACCCAGAACAGCAACTCACACACATTTCTCAACTGGTCATTGAATTAATGTTACTTGGGGCCCTGATTTGCTAGTATGGAAGAGCACTCAAAATGTCCCATTGTCAAAATACATACAGCATGCAGATAAGTGAACTTTCCATCTATCAGTACATTATCATATCTTCCTGAGAAGTAGTACATGAGGGCATTTATACAGTACAAAACTGTAGGGTGTGTTTCAGAACATTTCTGAATCACTGGCGTAGAACTTGGTATTTGGGGCACCCAGGTGGCTCAGTTGGTTAAGTGTCTGACCCTTGACTTTGGTTCAGGTCATGATCTCAGGGTTGTGAGATCTAGCCCTGTGTCAGGCTCTGTGCTGACAGCATGGAGCCTTCTTGGAATTCTCTCTCTCCCTTTCTGTCTGCCCCTCCCCTTCTGTCTGCCCCTCCCCAACTCGTGTGCTCATGAGCACACTCTCTCTCAAAATAAATAAATTTTATTTGTTTTTAAAAAAGGGGGGGGGGCGCTTGGGTGGCTCAGTCAGTTAAGTGTCCCACTGCTGGTTTGGGCTCAGGTCATGATTCCATAGTTTCTTGAGTTCGAGCCCCATGTCAGGCTCTGCCCTAGCGGTGAGGAACCTGCTTGGGATTCTCTCCGTCTCTCTCTATCCCTCCCCCACTCATGCTGTCTCTGTCTCTCTCAAAATAAATAACTTAAAAAAAATTTTGGATAAAACCCGCTACTGGTTTTGTAGCTGGTTGACAGCTCTGAAGTTAACAATATGATCTCTAAGTGAGAGATAACCGAATGCATCTCTAAGTGAATATTAAGTGACTTTGCACTGATTCAGATCAGAGCAGTCACAATCAAGAAATATATGGCCTAAGAGCTTCTCATGTAAAAACAAAGTTTATATTATGCAGGATTATGCAAACTAAAAGGGAAGCCAGAGATTACTAGCATTTGTCTGAACTCAACATTTTAACATTTTGAAAATAGGCAGAAAATACTGAGAAGTCAGAAAAATCAAGCTGGAAAGTGAATTTATTCACAATAATCTTCTGTGGATAGAAATTGCAGAGATGGAGAATCAATAATCACACTTTGTACTCACTCCATCATAAACCTCAGAGGATGGCAAATTAAAGTCCAAATGAACTATTCCTGAACTTTCTTAATAAAATGTCAAATGGATTCTCAGTTTGTCTCTTTGATCCTCAGCAATATTTTCACGTTTTACAAAGGTAGACTATTTGAAAAATGTATGGCCACTTGTTTATAAAAGGAAAATAGTATTTAAAACTCTCTTCCGCATTTTCTGAAACCACATTATATCTCCATCAATTAAGTTTTCCAAATAAAATGACAATTTTTGATTAGTCTAAGTCCTTACTATTAAAACATTAAATTCAATATTCTATTGTTGTCATTTTAATATTAATTACAGTCACATTTCCATAGAAGAGAAATAAACATATGTTAGAGATATATTTACTTACTTTTCTTTTTCTCTTTTAATTAAACGTTCTCAACCCAATACATAGAGGGGGGAAAAAAAACGATTAAATAATTAACTTCTTTTTTTTATTCTTTGGAGATCCCTGTGCATTTTAATTTACATGTTGATTATGTAGCCAAGAAAAGTCTCCCATGTTTAATTTGATTAAGCAAGGCAGAAAGTGCCTTAAAATGAACAGATAGCTGAAATTGCGAATGCATTTTGTCTAATTGTGTTAATGAACTACCCTGATGAGACTTGTTTAGTACAAAAGGCCTCCTGACCTTTTGATTAACTGTAAAATAGGATACTTCTAATATCTGCAGAGTTTTACTCTGTTTTTACAATTTCTTAAACTAAACACTTAAGCCATTTAAATACTTTAAAAAATAATGGAATGAGTAAAAAAGCGAAGCATTCATTGCCTTAGCTGTAAAACTAAGGATCCTTATTCATTATAAAACCCTCATGTGGAAGCTACCAGTGTTTTTGAATTTATCACTCCCTTTGTATCCCAGACTAAGACAGACATTGCTGGGGGATCCATGAGAGTTGCAAGTTATATAAACCATAACACTGTGTGTTTAAGGGCTACGACTCATGTACCAGAAACAAAACAGTATCTGATTATAAACTGCTAATAATATAATCTAAACATGAGTGGAATTTATGTATAGCAGTTTTCCAAAAGGACACTGATGGTTTAATGTGAGAATATACCTTTCTCCTATGGGAAGTGTATTAACTGTCAATGCAAGGTATAACATTCCCTTGTCACTGCAGTATTTAACATTTACACATATAATCATCTGGCAAATTGATTTGGGCTAAAGTCTTCATGGCCAAAGGTAGTATCTCAAATGTGCGTGTATGTTTTGAATGGTACGGATTTGGGGCACCTGGGTGGCGCAGTCGGTTGGGCGTCCGACTTCAGCCAGGTCACGATCTCGCGGTCCGGTCCGTGAGTTCGAGCCCCGCGACGGGCTCTGGGCTGATGGCTCGGAGCCTGGAGCCTGTTTCCGATTCTGTGTCTCCCTCTCTCTCTGCCCCTCCCCCGTTCATGCTCTGTCTCTCTCTGTTCCAAAAATAAATAAACGTTGAAAAAAAAATTTTTTTTGAATGGTACGGATTTTATTTATTTATTTATTTATTTATTTATTTATTTTTTATTTTTAATTTATTTTTAATTTTATTTATTTTTGAGGAGAGAGAGACAGAGTGTGAGTGGGGGAGGGTCAGAGAGAGAGGGAGACACAGAATCCCAAGCAGGCTCCAGGCTCTGAGCTGTCAGCACAGAGCCCAACGCGGGGCTCGAACTAATAAACCGTGAGATCATGACCTGAGCGGAAGAAGTTGGAGGCTCAACCGACTGAGCCACCCAGGCGCTCCCGAATGGTACACATTTAAAGGAAAAGGAGAGTTACAGATGGATAAAGAAAGTTTGGGCAAGGATTCAAGCCATGTTGTTCCCATTCATAGGAAGTGGTTTCCTCTCCATAACTTACAGAATACAGAATAAGAGATAACTTTGACTAATTGTAAGTAAAGACAATAATCATGGACACAGGTATGCTGACTTTTGTAGAACAAATGATAAAATAATTATTAATCCAAAGCCTTAATGTTCTAAATAATAATAGTTAAATGAATTTGCCCATACTATAACAAATATTAAATTGCCATTAAAATGCAAAATAACAGAAAAAAACATTTTGAGGTACTATTTGATATAATTTGTGTGCTGGGGAAAATATTACACAAGCACAATTACAAGTTTGGGAACCAAATATATTCATGTACTTAAGTGTTAGAAAAGAAACTCAAAAGTTAGCAATAGTAATCTTACATAGGGGATTGAGAACTGAATTATGTTTTTTCTATACATTTTTCTGTATTTTCTGAAATTTGTTCAATTCACCTTTATTTTATTAAAATTATTTAAGTACATATTTTAAAATCAGTAACATCTCCTTGGTAAAATAATCATCAACTATAGAGTAAATTTTTTTTCAATTCTATATGTTTAGTTCTATAAGTTAAAACTTTGTAAGCTGAATATTATAATACCTATTCATTTCTTTCAGTTCTTCACATTCCCCCCTTCCAATTATAAACGTCTGTCACATATGTACGGACATATATACAAGTAGCTGGGACAGGAATTAATTGAATCTTGGCCTAGAAAGTTTAACATTTTTCAAGACGGATCACATGTTCATGCTCTTCAGTGACTGACATTTATTTTCCACACTGTCTTTGAAGGTTCATTCAAAAGTTTTTACATCAGACACTACCTGTATTGCTTGTACTATGTAAATATTGTTATTGCAAAACCAATTATATATTTTGCTGCATACTCTTTCCAATGACTAGACTAACTTTACAGTTCTTGTGCAACCCAAAAAAATGAGTCCAAAATGCAGGTCAAGTACATTTTTCTTTATTATATGAGTTAGTTATCTCATTCATCAAAGGTTATTGAGCACCTGCTATGTGACAATTGAGCTCTCCATTCCGTAATATTTTGAAATCACACCATATTACACTTTGCTTCCTAGTCAGACCATGAAATTTCTTGTTCTTCTGTTTTACCTGGAATTTTGGTTGCCTTTTTTTTTTTCATTTGGGAGAAATTATGCACGCTTGCTTCCCTACTTCTTTAATACTTTATGATTTATTCTCACAATACCTTGATCTTGATGCTTTAGTCAGGCAAAAAATTTATACCAGGATAGTAACTGCTTTGTTTGTCACTTAGTCTTTACTATTCACCTAATGTAGAATTTGGTATATTTTAATTCTTTAGCAAATGTTTTTATAATGGATGAATAAGAAAAAGCAATAATGTCGTTAACATATTTTCCTTTTTTTTATCTTTCTATTTCCAAAAATATTGAGGATATATAAACATAGTATCACATACACTTTCAGGTTTTATAATCCAAGAGTAGCTAAGCACCAAATGAATATGTTCTAGAAAGAAACTAAAGCAGATATGAATCTATCCTTTCAATTATTCATCAGACTTTGATTTATTATGAAAATGAAATTTATTTTAATTTTATTTTTAAGTAATCTCTACACCCAAAGTGGGGCTCAAACCTACAACCCCAAGATCAAGACGCATGTGCTCTGCCAGCTGAGCCAGCCAGGCACCCCTGAAAATGAATTGTTGTGCTCAACTTTTGCATCTTTTTTTTTAAATTTTTTTTTAACATTTATTTATTTTTGAGACAGAGAGAGACACAGCATGAACGGGTGAGGAGCAGAGAGAGAGGGAGACACAGAATCGGAAGCAGGCTCCAGGCTCTGGGCCATCAGCCCAGAGCCCGACGCGGGGCTCGAACTCACGGACCGTGAGATCGTGACCTGAGCCGAAGTCGGACACTCAACCGACTGAGCCACACAGGCGCCCCAACTTTTGCATCGTTTTAATCTAAATGAGATAAATTAGATTCAGATGTTTAAATAGGAAGACTAAAAGGGAAAATAAAAATACTAAGATGATCGGAAATATCATCCTATTAAAAAATTTTAGTTATTTCACTTGGTTTCATGTGAAATCAAGTTATTTCACTTGATTTGGTACCTGTTAAATGGCCTCTTTCCATTGACAATTAAACCCACATTTGCTTCCATGGAATTATCTGTGATGCCATAATATTTCCACAGAAAATGAAATGCTTTCATGGTAGATCCCCAGGAATACTGATGTGAGAGAAATAAGTTTCATAAACACAAAAATATGGAGATGTATTTTGTAAGGGCACTTCTAACAAAATTTTTATTTTTTAAATGTTTATTTTGAGAGAGAGAGAGAGAGAGAGAAGCATGAGCAGAGGAGGTGCAGAGAGAGGGGGAGAGAGAGAGAGAGAGAGAGAGAGAGAGAGAGAGAATCCCAAGCAGGCTCTGCACCGTAAGCACAGAGACTGATGCAGAACTGGATCTCAAGAACTGTGAGATCACGACCTGAGCCCAAACGAAGAGTGGGAGGCTTAACCAACTGAGCCAACCAGACACCCTAAATTTTTAAATAACCACAATAAAAGGATATAAATCACTAACTAGAAATCTTAGCATGTTTATTCAATTATTTATCGATGAGCCACCTCTGTTCATAAATGCTAAAAACCGGCAATACGACCTACATTTGTATTATACACTTCTTACCTCCATGTTGTACTGCATCCCTCCCCCGCTTAATACTTGTTTTTTTTTTTTCTTATCTCCAAACTTCAACTCTTTCAGTCCACAACAATTTTTTGACTCCTCAGTGTTCTGAATATATTTACTGAAAATGAAAAATAGCTTATTTCCTCTAACCTTTTTCACCTCAAACCCAAAACCTTAAAGATGCTATCTAGCCACAGTTTAACATAAGAATATGATGTAAATGTTGGGGAGCCTGGGTGGCTCAGTAGGTTAAGCCTCCAACTTGGGATCAGGTCATGATCTCGCAGTTTGTGAGTTCAAGCCCCGTGTGGGGCTCTGTGCTGACAGCTCAGAGCCTGGATCCTGCTTCAGATTCTGTGTCTCCCCCTCTCTCTGTCCCTCCCATGCTCATGCTCTGTCTTTCTCTCTCAATAATAAATAAATGTTAAAAAAAATTAAATGTCGGTATATAGTTTAGTAACATCAATAGTCTCCATTATTCAGATGAATGCCAAGGGCATAAAAAGAGCCCAGTAAATATATAATTGGATTTACACCGATTGAGCTTCTATGGAAAAGAAAGTTTGTGCACTTGAATATGTTTTCGGGGGTCCTAGTTATTTTATCATTTGATTTACAATTCCTTCATCTTAAGCGAATTTTTTGACAGTTTAAGCATCTTGAAGTTGCCCAATTTATAATTCCTCTCTTGATTTTTTTCTCCTATTCACAGACATAGCTGAGAATTCAGATTTCAGGTTTTTTCTTTTTTTTTTTTTGATGTTTATTCATTTTTGAGAGACACAGAGTGACAGTATGAATGGGATAAGGGCAGCGAGAGAGGAAGACACAGAATCTGAAACAGAATCCAGGCTCTGAGCTGTCAGCACAGAGCCTAACATGGGACTCAAACTCACGAACCCTGAGATCATGACCTGAGCTGAAGTGGAACGCTTAACCGACTGAGCCACCCAGGCGCCCCTCATAGATTTCAGTTTTTATATCAAGGTTTCTACTTGTTCACTGAAAAATGGAAATGCTAAACAGAAGCACAATTTAAAGATCCCTAGAGTGAGGCCCTGAAAAACTAGTCTTACTATTGGGACTTTCTCCGGCTTCAATCACCTAATAACTGAACCAAAGTGAGTTTGTTCCTTGTTGAATAAGAAACTCCACCAGGTTGGGTTGTTGAATAAGGAAAGCTTTCATTTGCAGCAAATAAGGATATCGTGGGAAATGGCTTCCAACACCGTGACTCTCCAAAGAGGGTGGATGGGTTCCTTTTGTTTAGGATTAGGATGAATATTTAGGTAGAGAAGCCTTGTCTTGAATGTAGAGGCGAGCATAAGGTCACGTATGAGCCTTAAGGAAACATGCCTATACGTACATTCTATGTTATGTAATTGGGGCTGAGGATCCTCCTTGGCAGAGATTTTAGTATTATAAAGAGGTAAAGGCAATGGTTGGTCATTGGTGGGGAGGCAGGGATCCCTCCATGGTCCATCTGCAAAGTGAGGCACAAGTCAAGGATTTAGTGCAACCCATCTGGGTGGTCTGGGCCCTGGCCAGGTCTTGTCAGTGGCCATCACCTGAGGGGTGGTTTCAAGTTTCATTTGCCTGAGTTTAGAGGTAAGCCAGAAAGAAGAGCTTAAGGAAAAATTTAAGACAAAGGTTATTGGGTATTAGCAGGTGGGTGGTAAAGGGCAGGTTTGGGGGTCTAGCCGGTGACATTTCCTCTGCTTCTCCTATCAAGGTGAAAACTAAGACATCTTGTTCCTGCAATACAATTTGCTTTTTTATTTGTTTCTGTGAAAACAATTTACCTTTAGGGTGAATTTTGCTAGAGTGATCAAACGATGCAATATTTAAGGAAGAAGAACGAATATTTTCCGTGAAGAAACGCTGTTTCCCTGAAAGAGATAAAGGAGGTTAAGCAGAGAAAAGATTCATTATTACCCTACTTTTAGAATTAGAAAGATTAACCGCTTTTCCCAAGGTCACAAAGCCAGTAATCATTAAGATCAGGATTTCAATCCAGGCCTGTCTTACTTGAAGCTCTGCTTACTTTGCAGTATCATAGGACTTTCCACTAAAATAAGGAACACCTTATAGATAATAATTTTCCAACAGGCTGAAGAAGGCATGCAGCCTCCACTGAATCGTTTGTAAAGTGTTCCGTTCACACTTTGTTTGGGAATTTATCAGCCATCTGTTACTCCTTAATTTTAATAAGTTAGGATTCTCGGTGCCTAGGTGGCTTTTAACTTGGGGGGAAACTGTATTTGTCAGTGGTTCATACCTAGCCAACGCTTGGTACCACTTGGACAGGTAACCACTTGCACACCGTACCTTCTACGTTCCCCATACCTTTATCTATCCAAGGTGTGCAGAGCCCATCACAACCAGACATTATTCTACATAACTTGTTCTATTTCTTAAATGTTAACAGAAATAGCAATTTCCATGAAGTATAAAGGAATAACATTTTATGTAACATTCTGAATCTCACATATAAATTCATGATTCTCAGCATCATTCAACATCAGGGACAGGCATTGTACTCAAGATAGCAATCAGAGTAAAGGAAAGGATATGAGAATCAGAAAAACGCCAAAAAGATGACTAAAAGGAAATTCATTTGCTTTTGAGAGAAAGGAAAAACACCGAGTCGAAAAGAACCCACATACCACGCATGGGAAATTTTATTGGCGTAATATATGTGCAAAGCTGTTTACGCAGATAAAGTTAAAGAGATATCTGGGAATGGTAGGTTCCATTTTATGCCAGGTATGCGAGTGCCTACCTCATAGGCTTGTTGTAAAATTAAATGAGAATGCATAGAAAGCACTTATCACATTGCCTGGCTCATATTTTACTCAGTCAATAAATGCTAGCTCTTATGATTTTTTATTGTGATCATTATTCCGAAAGCCCAAGATGAACAATTTGGAGGTATACGCGTTAATGAATTAATGAAACAAATACAGTAATGTTTATATCCTCATTTTTTTATTGAATCTGCATGGTAGTTATCTAGACAATTCAGTTCAGAATATTCACTGGGGACTGGGATTATTTGGTTTGGCTCTCATACACTGAGATAATTAGTTGGACAGTTGACAAATTTCTCTATTCTTTTATACCGGGCAGCAACCTGGAATAGATTTGTAATAGTGGAATCGGTGGACTTTCTTCCTATGATGCAGCTAATTAAAATATAAAATCAGGTATATATGTTTTCCCGAAGAAAAAGAAAACAAAACGTTAGAAATAGAGACTACGTGACATTTTTTATTTCCCAGAGAGGAAAGAGAAATGGTATAAATCTGATCGTGCATTGTAATTGTTAGCTCTGTGGAATGAATGTCTTGGAATAGTAAGAGTATATTGATTTTATCCATGTATGAAGGTCAGAAGCTTCAGACCGTGTATACCCTGAAAATCTGAGGGCATGGTGAAAAAAAGTGTCACTGTTTGAATGTGTTGCTGATGACAACAGTGTGGCAGCATGGTCACTGTGACCACACAGTTTTGTTTTTGTTTTTGTTTTTGCTTTTTTCCAGCTAAAATTATACAATCGCCATGAAGGCTTCTAAATGACTTTCTCATGAAATTAATTTGGTTACATCAGTTCCCCAGGACCTACTTATTTCTAGTGAGTTGGAAAATTTGGCTCTCCTGTAGCTGGGAAGCCGAGATACAGATTCAGAGTCAACTGCCTAGTTGTAATCCGCTCCTACCCTCCAAGTATAAAATGGTGAGAGAATATGCCTCTCTCGCGGCTGCATACACGCGGCTCCCTTCATGAAGGCTAAGAGCTGTCAGTCACAGTGAAACTGGACCTAAGTGGGGGCATCGTAGGTCAGCAGCAGGTTAGAAATGTGTTCTTCTTGCAGTTATCATGGAGAGCACAAGTTGGGCAATTGGCCAGCTCCCCGCAGAAAAGACAGTTCTCATCCAATGGGGAAAACCAGGGAGGGAGAAGGACCTGAATGAAGCCAGGTAGATTGCCTGCAGGGTGGCTCCAGCCATTTGAGGCTGGAGTTTAACATTCTGGGGGAATAGAACAGAGGCTTTTAGCCTGATAAACTGCTTAAATGCTACAGGAACAGAAACGTGTTTTTCTCTAAGCGCGTGTACGTTTTAATGCCTCGTTCTATTATTCGTTCCTCTTTGCTCTCCCTTGTATGTTTAGAAAAATTCCTTTTGAAAATCCGAGTTTGCCTCTGATCCGCTCTGGGGGGAAAGAAAAATAACATTTTTTTTTCTGCAAATAGACTGATATTGTGATATTTTTAAGGGAGCTTTGTATCACCCAGGGGCCAAGAGAGGATAAAGACAGAAGTGTTCCACGTGAATGAACCTCCAGAAGGTGTCACTTAAGGGGAGAGAGTTAAGAGTAGGTGACTATTTGTTCAGCTAACCCTCCCCACCAGTGAATAATTTAGAGGAACTGATTTTGGTTTGTCAGGGAGGGAGAGCTTCCTCTGCCCTATGGTCCTTCTAGCTGGACTTAGAAACAAATTGACATGAGACAGATTATCAGAAGAAAATAAAATTTAATAGGCGTACATACAGGAAGTCCACATACACATGAGATTCCAAAGACAGTGAGAAAACATGAAGCTTATCTGAGCTGAGGAGAGAGGCAGGATTCCAGGATCCAGAGGGAGGGAGGGAGCTCTTTGGCAAGAAAGTGAAAGATGTTTGGAAAACTAAGGTTGCCCTATTATGTAGATGAGCTCCTTAGATAGAGAGGGGAGTCTCTATAGCTCTATTCTTGTCACAGGCTCTCCTTTCCAATGTAAATGTAGGCAGTTGTGGGGGCGGGCAGAGAGCTTCTTCTGCTTCTGCTGGGTTTTAATTACTTTTAACTCGAAATAGCCTTCATGCGGATGTGGCACATTTTGGGGTGTCTCATCTTGTGCCCCTTCAGGTCGTCTCAGAGGAGTCCTGTGCAATTGCTTAGGTAGTCTGCCTCTCTCCTAGAATTTAACTAAAACAGTTTGGGTTCTGTGTGTTCAACACATGTGTCTGCGTGTCCGTGTTTGTATCAGTGGTTTCCAGAAACGGTGGGTGTGCTTCCAGGCGTGATAGCTTGAATGCTGAATTCAAATGCTAGTTCAACTTCTCTGGGCTGCATTTTGTGCCAGTAAAGTGAGAATAATAACAATATACCTAACAGGTGAGGTGAGAATATTAAAGACTTCATTTCTCATAACGAGTTCATTTCTCAACTTAGAACTGTTTGGTGCAAGGAAGTGCACAAGAACTACCATCATTTGTATCATTACTACTTATGGATCTGTTTAATTATCTAAGAATTTTATGAAGTTGTTAGCCATTCATTTAACTGTGTATTTAATGGCACGTTAAGCTACTGTGTTTTTTAATATAAACCTGAAAATACCAAGATGCTATATAAGTCCACATGTAAAAGGTGAGCATAATTTTATTTTTTTCCGTTTATTTTTGAGGGAGAGACAGACCATGAGCGGGGGAGGGGTGGAGAGACAGGGAGACAGAATCCGAAGCAGGCTCCAGGCTCCGAGCTGTCAGCACAGAGCCTGACAGGGGACTCAAACCCATGGACCGTGAGATCATGACCTGAGCCGAAGTCAGACATTTAACCCACAGAGCCACCCAGGCGGCCCAAAGATGAGCATGACTTTTTTTTTTCTTTTTTCAACGTTTTTATTTATTTTTGGGACAGAGAGAGACAGAGCATGAACAGGGGAGGGGCAGAGAGAGAGGGAAACACAGAATCGGAAACAGGCTCCAAGCCATTAGCCCAGAGCCTGACGTGGGGCTCGAACTCACGGACCGCGAGATCGTGACCTGGCTGAAGTCGGACGCTTAACCGACTGCGCCACCCAGGCGCCCCAGCATGATTTTAAACTAAATATAGGATTGTCAGCTTCAGTAATTGCAGGAAAAGAAATTCAAATAAATCTTCTAATTGACAACAGCTCTAAAATCATAAAAATGAGGGGGGGAGGGACTGACTCAAGGTACAAGAGAACTAACATAGTGAAGAATTGTGGGGCCAACAACTGACCAGAAATGCCAAAATCATGAACTTCGCATGTGAAGGCAAATTAGTTATTCTCCCTAGGGGGTCTCTGCCAATCTAGAAGAAGGAGGGCAGATACACAGAGTTGTTATTATTCTTGCAGGGTTAGGAGAATAAAACCCTAATGAATGCCCAGGACAGGATGGGGCTGACACCCTCGCAGTGTGGAACGCAATTCTAAAGGGATTATCGTGTAGGAATGATGGGCGAGCACCAGGCCAGCTCTCCCTGGGAAAGGAAGCCCACGTTCAAACCATCTCATTGACTAAAATCGAACTTGGTTTACGGGGACTTCTACTCCACCTGGAAGATCAATTTGTAAATCCTCTTTGAAGAACATAACATTATCCCAGCCAGCACATTATCCTTACATTTTTCTTCACAGGTAATTTTCATCTGTTATGCTAAGCTTGCAAGTATAGCAGCCATCGGTAACCATACAGCACTATCACAACATCACTGACACACATTTCCTCTGCTGTACCTTTTATTCCTGTGATTTATTCATTCCCTTACTGGGAGCCTGCATCTCTCACTCCCCTTCACCCATTTTGCCCATCTATCCAGCCCCCCTTCCCTCTAGCAACAATCAGTTTGTTCTCTGTGCTTATAGGTCTGAGAAGTTGAATCATGTTATACACCTGAAAGTAATGTAACATTGTGTGTCAACTATACTCAAATAAATTACCCATATAGATAGATGAGATAGATAGATAGATAGATAGATAATAGATACATAATTTCCAGACACCAGTTAAAAACAGAACCAGGCAAGATAAGGCAACCTTGTGTTATTAAAAACCCAGAGACAGGGGTGCCTGTGTGGCTCAGTGGGTTAAGTGTTTGACTTTGGCTCAGGTCATGATCCCATGCTTCGTGGGTTCAAGCCCCACGTCGGGCTCTGCGCTGACAGCCCAGAGCCTGGAGCCTGCTTTGGATTCTGTCTCCCTCTCTCTCTACCCCTCCCCTGCTTGCACTCTGTCTCTCTGTCTCCCAAAAATAAGTAAACATTAAAAAAAAAAATTAAAAACCAGAGACACAAAAGACAATTGTAACAGATCCGCAAGGGTGTTGGAAATTGGAGTTACCGGAAACTTTTAACTAAACATGCTTAATATCTTCAAGGAAATAAAATTCACCTTGGAAAATTTCAGCAGAAAAGTGGGATATTAAAAGAGTGGGAATTTTGGAACTAGCTACTTAGTGATTGGATTTCAAAATAGAATAGTAGAGAGAACTACTGAATTGAAACTTAGTTCATAAGAAAATGTCTATAATGTAACATGGAATAAAAAAAAACACAAAAAATAAAACAGAGAATAAGAAAATCTAAAAAAAAAAGAGTGAGAAGTTCTAGCATACTTGCAATTGAAATCTTAGAATAAGAGGAAAGGAAACATGGGTAAGAGCAATATTTAAAGCGATAGCAAATATTCCAACATTGACAAAGGTATGAAGGCACATGTTACGGAAACAATATCAGTCAGCATAAAACAAATATATAAGAAAATAATAACAAAAAGGAACAACTGAACAGATAATATAAAACTGTTTTTAAAAAGAAAGGAAAATATATTTTTAAAACAGCTAAAGAAAAAAGACATTTTCAAAGGAAAAATTAAAGCGACAACTGGATTCTCAACAGTAACAATGAAAAATAAACATGTTATATTCTATAAGGAAACTTCTAATTGCAAGCATAGAATTCTATATAGAGAGAAAGTATGCGTCAAAAATGAATATGAAATGAATGCATTTTAAAACTAAGAAAAAAAAATTGTCACTAGAGACAACCTTAAATAAAAGACACAAAGAAAAATTGAAAGTAAAAGGATAGGCAAAAATATATCAAAAGCAACCAAAACAAAATCTGGTGCAGATATACTAATACCAAACCAAAAAACTAAGGCAGCCCTTCTAAACCAGAGTCCATAAGGGGCGCCTGGGTGGCTCAGTCGGTTGGGCATCCAACTTTGGCTCAGGTCACCATCTCTCTGCTTGTGAGTTCGAGCCTTGCATCGGGCTCTGTGCTGATGGCTCGGAGCTTGGAGCCTGCTTCGGATTCTGCATCTCCCTCTCTCTCTGCCCCTCCCCTGCTTGTGCTCTGTCTCTGTCTCTCAAAAATAAATAAACATTAAAAAAAATTAAGCCAGAGTCCATAAGACAATAAAGTCTTCATGCCGTAGAGGAACTATTACTCTATGTAAGAATAAAGTAACTCAACTCCTGAGAAGTTTTCGTTTCATTTTAGGCTGGCATAATCTCGATACAAAAAAAAAAAAAAAAAACAGGCAAATATTGGAAATACAAGTCATGCAAATTTCACCCAGGAATATAGGAAAACATACTGAGGGCATTTAGTGGCACATTAGCTCAGAAATCTTTACAAGGGTGTCTCTTAAACAAGAGGAAGTGAAGCAGGCAGCACACATCCAGGCCACCTGAGCAGCATTCCTGAAAGGAAATTTGTGGCAAGAGGAACCACAGCACCTCTGACGGCTCACCTGATAGGCCAGAAGACTATGGCAATATGACATAGAAGTATCTAGCATCGTTCCTCTCCTCTCAGCTGACTGTGCACGGTTAATGGGAGTCACAAAACACTCCTCTGAGGGTGAAAAATCAAAGCCTGTGTTACAGCTACAGAAGTAGATGAGATACTGTCAGGGTTCTTCAAAATAGCATTCAGGATCGGGAAGCACTCCACTTAGGATCAGTGATCTTCACCTCGGGAACAGCCCCGATCGGTTACATTACGCACTGGGCCACAGCCACTTTCCATGTAGCTTTGCAGGACGCCAATTATTTTGATAACGTTCCATATGCATTAAAAATAATAATTTCTCATTTAGTAGCAATACAATGTAGGAGAAAGGGGAACATACTTATTCTGATAAAGAGTGACTATAAGCAAAAAATTACTTGCAGGGAGAGGGCAGCCGGGGGGCTCAGTCGCTTAGCCTGCCCTAGCTCTGGGTCTGGGCCAGCAAAGCCCCGCGCAGAACCTGTGTCTTCCGGGCCACTGGCCACCCAGTAGCCTTCCAAGCCCCCTCCTCCCATGTCTGGATTCGGATCCTGGGGCCAGGCGCAGTAATGAATGAATTTCCTGTGCATAGAACAGCCGCTAACCCCACCCACCCCCCACCCCCCCCCCCCCCGTCTTGTCCTAAGAACCTCTGGAGGGGGCTGGGCTGGGGGGAAACCAGGGTGAGCCTCCCACTTGAGACCACTCATTCTAAGGCCAAGGAAGGCCTGGGTGTCCCCTCAGGAGATGGCAGCTTCCTTTTTCCATCCACACCCTGGGTGGAGGTGGGCAGCTGGGCATTTGAAATGGGGGCCAGGCTGTGGATTACACGTAGAATCTAGGGTCCAGAACCCAGACTTTCTGCGCTCTGCCCCCTCAACTCCATCACTTTAGTACGGAGAAGTTAGTCTCATCTTGACTGGTGAAGCACATGAGTTGATCACTCCCGTGAATATCACATCCCACCTCCACCGCCAGCAAGTACGCTTTCCTGAATCACTGAGACCTGAATTTGGACCCGTTTCCTCCATCTGGTAGACAGATGACTCTGGAGAGTCAGGTAACACACAAGAAAAATTTCCAGCATCTTACTTAATTGTAAAATGTTGAAAGTTATCTCTGAGATTTCTAGCAAAACCTCTACCAGAGATTCTAGTCAGTGAAAAAACAGACACGGAAAAGAAAAAAAAAAAAAAAGTTACAAAAATCTGACAGAAAGAAATAACCTCACTAGAAGCAGGTGAAATACTTGTTTAGGTAAAAAATTCAAATGGAACCACAGATATTTTAAAACTGAAAATTTTAAGTTTAGCAATTTTGCTAGATACAAAATCAATATGAAATATTAAAATGTATTCACATGCATCAGCCACAATTACTTAAAAACTAGATAATACTTATAATGGCATAAAATGATCTAACATGTAGACATACATGAAAGAAAGATGTACAAAACTGTGGGAAGTTGTAATAAAATTTTAATGAGAGAGATGAAATACCCACGTACAAGGAGAAAACACAAGTCGTTTGGATTGCAAAAGTGGATAATGAAACTATGTCAGTTCTCTCTCAAATGTGTATCTAGGTTCAAACAGCTCCCACCAAAGTCAATGCACAACTATATTTAGAAATTCATCAGCTGATACAAAGTTGTACATGGAATTACAGATGGCCAAGAAATGTCTACACACCTTTGAGAAAAGAATGAGGAGAAAGAACTTGTTGAAAAGGCTGACGGTGGCACTGACACAATGATAAACAAACAGACCAAATTAAACGGAAAAGAGATAAGAAACAGTCCATGTAGAAATAGATTTAACTGATAACAGGGGCACTGCAAAACAAAATCTATCTTTTTAATAACTGGTGCTCAGTGTGTTCAATATCTATGTTAACAAATGAAATGTGGGTTTTTTAAATGATAATTCATAGAGTCGTGCACTTTTATTTTGTGTAATTTTATGTGTGTGTCTATACGTCAACTAAAAAGAATTTCTTAGTCAAAAACAAGTGGTTCTGAGTCTTTTTGAGGAGGGACAAGAACCATGGTATAAAATCACATGTTTGGGGGCGCCTGGGTGGCTCAGTCGGTTGAGCACCCGACTTCGGCTCAGGTCATGATCTCACAGTTTGTGAGTTCGAGCCCCTCATCTGGCTCTGTGCTGACAGTTCAGAGCCTGGAGCCTACTTTGGATTCTGTGTCTCCCTCTCTCTCTGCCCCTGCGCTGCTCACACCGTTTCTCTCTCTCTCAAAAATAAAATAAATAAATAAACATAAAAAAATTTAAAATCCCAGGTTTAAATCTGATCACCCAGCCCCAACAAGAGTAGTTATCCAGCCTGTACCATTAACTATTACATAAAAATATCAAAAATAGTAACAACAACAACAACAACAAAACCTAAAACTTGTTTTAAGCTAAAGCCCTTCAAAAACACATGATATTAACATCTGAGATACTTTCAGAAGGAAAAAAGCTCTTCAAGGAACCATTGTATTTTGTTGAAAATGAAATGAAAAAGATGAATAAGTAGATGAAATTCAGCTAACAATTTGTATTTAAAAAAAGTTTTTAAAGCTAAAACATAAAAGAAGAACAAGAATTGGTAAATGTCAAATCTTAAAAGAAGGCCTAATAGCAGGAGTTCTTTCAATAGAACCCAACCGTAAGGTAGCAAAAAAGAAGTCATTTTTTTAATTCATTCTAATTTAATTCAGTTGAACAGACATATTTTGAGTATAAGGCCCTGCGCTAAGTGATATTTTTCTTTAACAGAGATTTACAACAATTTTATTTTAGAATCCTTGTCCAATTTTCCTTCAAGGTAATGTTCTAATGTTTGTAAGCTGTAGGAAAATTCTTATTTTTATGGTTGCATTAAGTGATTATATATATTTAGAAGAGATAAGTTATCAAGACACAAATTAATCAGAGAAGTTGAAGGTACTGGACTTGGAAATATTACAAATATTCATGTTGTACTTCATCTCCTAATAGCTTTAAACTATATGTGTGTTCTTTCTGGTTCTATGTATGTATTGCACTTTAAGAAAATATCACCTGGGAAAAAATTCTTCTTGTGTTTGTTCCATTTACTTTTTTTTTTTTTGATCCCATATACTTCCTGGGTATTTGTTTTTGTTTTTCTTATTTCCCTTTTCCTTCTTTTCCCTCTTTTCTTTGTGGGAGTAGGGGGTATATTTCTTAAAAGTATCAGGCCAAAAATAGATATCTTTTTCATGTTATTAAGAAAAGGTTGATAAATTTATATCAGCAGCCATTATCCATAATGATAACTACATAAATATTACTGTAGGTTATGGATATACCTTTGGATATCAATCAATATAGGAGCAAGTTGAATAAAACTACACTCCAAATTTAAAGTCTTTTTTCTAATGTAATTTATTGTCAAATTGGCTAACATGCACCTTGTACAGCGTGCTCTTGGTTTTGGGAGTAGATTCCCGTGATTCATTGCTTACACACAACATCCAGTGCTCATCCCAGCAAGTGCCCTCCTCAATGCCCATCACCCATTTTCCCCTCTCCCCTACCTCCCCATCAACCCTCAGTTTGTTCTCTGCATTTAAGAGTCTCTTATGGTTTGCATCTCTTCCTCTTTGTAACTATTCTTCCCCCTCCATTCCCCCATGGTCTTCTGTTAAGTTTCTCAAGTTGAGTGAAAACATATGATATCTGTCTTTCTCTGACTGACTTATTTCACTTAGCATAATACCCTCCAGTTCCATCTACGTTGCTGCAAATGCCATGATTTCATTCTTTCTCATTGCCAAGTAGTATTCTATTGTATATATATATAAACCACATCTTTATCCACTCATCAGTTGATGGACATTTAGGCTCTTTCCATAATAAAGCCAATTATATTATGCAACCAAGCAACTAGTAAATGTCTTATTTATTTATACTTTTCAAATGAAAATAGCAAGTCCATCAATAAATGGTTACAGAAGCATTATATAATACATAGATCAATGGAACATACTAGAAAGCCCAGAAATAAACCCACAATTAATCTTTGACAAGAGTCAAGAATATGCAATGACAAAAGTCTCCTCAACAAATGGTGTTGGGAAAACCGGATGTCAACATGCAAAAGAATGAAACTGGACCACTTTATTATAGCATACACAAAATAAGTTCAAAATGGATTAAAGACCTAAATGTGAGAACTAAAACCATCAAAATCCTACAGGAGAACATAGGCAGTAACCTCCTTGACATCGGCCATAGCAGCTTCTTACTAGATATGTCTCCTGAGGCAAAGGAAACACAAGCAAAAATAAACTATTGAGACTTCAGCAAAATAAAAAGCTTCTGCACAGTGAAAGAAACATTCAACAAAACTAAAAGACAACCTACTGAATAGGAAAAGATATTTGCAAATGACATATCCAATAAAAAGTTTGTATCCAAAATGTATAAAGATCTCACACAATTAAACACCCAAAAAACAAATAATACAATTAAAAACAGGCAGAAGACATTAACAGACATTTCTCCACAGAAGACATCCAGATGACCAGCAGACACATAAAAATATGCTTATTAACATCACTAATAATCAGGGAAATGGAAACCAAAACCACAATGAGATATCATCTCATACATGTCATAACGGCCAAAATCAAAAACTCAAGAAAAAAACAAGTGTGGACGAGGGTGTGGAGTAAAAGGAACCCTCTTGCACTATTGACAGGAATTAAAATCGGTGCAGCTACGGTGGCAGACAGTATGAAGATTCCCCAAAATGTTAAAAATAAAAATACTCTATGATTCAGCAATTGCATTACTCAAAGAATATGAAAATACTAATTTGAAAGGATATATGCATCCCTATGTTTATTGCAGCATTATTTACAATAGTCAAATTATGGAAGCAGCCAAGTGTCCATTGACAGATGAATGTGGTATATGTATACAATGGAATACTATTCAGCCATAAAAAATGAAATCCTGGCATACCTGGGTGGTTAAGCAACTGACTCTTGATATTAGCTTGGGTTTTGATCCCAGGGTCATGAATTCAAGCCCTATATTGGGCTCCACCCTAGGCATGGATACTAGTTAAAACAAACAAACAAACATACAAAAAAGAAGAAATCTTGCCATTTGCAGCAACTTGTATGGATCTAAAGAGGGTGATGCTAAGCAAAATAAATCAGTAAGAGAAAAACAAATGCCATATGATTTCACTTATACACAGAATATAAGAAACAAAACAAATGAACAAGGCAAAAGAGAGAAAGAGAGAAAGGGAGAAAGAGAGAGAGAGAGAGAAACCAAAAACCAGACTCTCAACTCTAGAGAACAAATTGATGGTTACCAGAGAAGGGGGCGCTGGAAAAGGGTAGAACAGGGAAAGGGGATTAAGAGTACACTTATCTTTATGAGCACTGGATAATACATGCAATTATTGAATCATTATATTGTATGCCTTAAACTAACACAATACTGTATGTTAACTACACTAGAATTAAAATAAAGTCAAACAAAAATTAAAAATGAAATAAACTAAACCTAATGTTAAAAAAGATGTGGTATATATAGTATTGAAATAAAATATAAAACATATTCAACCGTGAGAAGGAAATCCTACAATTTATGACAACATGTATGGACCTTGAGGGCATTATGCTAACTAAGTTAAACCAGACTTAGAGAGACAAAGTATGGCATCACTTATATGTGAAATCTTAAAAATCCAAATTGATATAACTAGAGAGTAAAATGGTGGTTATCAGGGACTGGGTGGAGAAATTAAGATGTTGATCAAAGGTATAGGTAAAAAAATTTTTTTTAACATTTGTTTATTATTGAGAGACAGAGAGACACAGAGCGTGAGCAGGGGAGGGATAGAGAGAGGGGGAGACATAGAATCTGAAGTAGGCTCCTGGCTCTGAGCTGTCAGCACAGAGCCTGACACGGGGCTTGAACTCACAAACTGCAAGGTCATGACTTGAGCTGAAGTTGGTCACTCAACCAACTGAGCCACCCAGGCTCCTCAAAGATACAGTTAGAAGATTAAGAAGTTCTGGGGGTCTAATGTAAAACATGGTGACATACAAGATGTCACTATATTGCATAACTGAAATATGCTATGAGAATAGAATTTAAGTGTTCTCCCACACAAAAAAGGTGAGGTGATGACTGTGTTAATTAACTAAACCAAAGGAATCCTCTCACAGGGTATACTTCTATCAATCACCACAATGTATACTCTAAAATTCTTATAATTTTGTATGTCAGTTATACCTCAATAAAGCTGATTTTTTTAAAATACAAAGTAACATTAGTATTTAAAGATTTGAACAGTTGTTGCTATTTTTGAAAGGGGCAATACAAAAAGCAAGTCTGTCCTTCTGCCCTTGCTGACTTCAGAAATTTTTAATGCTTCTTTATAACTTTTTTTCAAGGATTGATTTTTTTAGTGCTGATATACTTAAGAAAGTGAACAAATTTTATATTATGTAGTTGTTTATTCAAACTCCCATCTACATACAGGTAGTCATTAATCAATACAGAAAGTTTATATAAAAACCACATTAAAACCTGGAATATGATCACCATTGGATTTCTCTCATGTTTCATCTTTCCAGACAGGAGTATTTCTTGGTGAACTTTATGAGGATCATATTATTCTATCTTATTAAAATTGCTTCTACACTTAGCTCAAGATACCAGATTTTTTTGAGATTCAGGAGGCTTTCCCTGATTCAAATAATATGGTTCTTTAAAGAAACTTTCACAGTTGAGACATAGTTCTAAACTGGCCCTCAATGCCTAAGTTCAAATCATCTCTTTCTTCCTTCCTCTTTTTTTTTTTTTCTATTTCCACTGAACATTCAGATCACCTGCTCTTCATCTGTTCCTTTTTGATTGTTTTTTATAATTTTTTTAACGTTTATTTATTTTTGAGACAGAGAGAGACAGAGCATGAACGGGGGAGGGGCAGAGAGAGAGGGAGACACAGAATCGGAAACAGGCTCCAGGCTCTGAGCCATCAGCCCAAGAGCCCGACGCGGGGCTCAAACTCACGGACCGCGAGATCGTGACCTGAGCTGAAGTCGGACGCTTAACCGACTGCGCCACCCAGGTGCCCCATGTTTTTTAAATTTACTTTGAGAAAGAGAGAGAGTGAGTGAGAGAGAGCGAGCACATGCACTAGCAGGGAAGGGGCAGAGAGAGAGAGAAAGAATCCTAAGCAGGCTCCACACTATCAGTGCAGTGATGTGGGGCTCAAACTCAACAACTGTGAGATTATGACCTGAGCCAAAAGCAAAGGTTGGACACTTAACCAACTGAGCCACTCAGGTGACCTGTCTTCATTTGTTTTTCTGTTTTCCATATAATCTTCTATTTTATACTTATTTCAAATTTTCTTTCTCCTCCACTCATTCAATCCAAACATTAGAGCCATTGTCTATAAATCCAACTTAATTGTAACCTTAAGTCTGTAGTGGTGTGGCATTGTATACAGAAGCATATTTTTCAAATATGCGGGAACCATATGTTCTTGATTTTCTCCAGAGAAAAAGAACCTACAGGAAGGCCTCCAAGCCTCCTATTCAGAAGTCGGAGGCAGGAAGTGGCAACATTCTGTATGCTATGAATTAGAAACATCATTACCAGGAGAGAAGAATGAGGTCATGGGATTTCATATTTCTGTCAAGACTTACAAACCTACTCACTGAAGCTCACAGCCTCTCACTATAATCTGCCTTTGAGTCCACCAGGATTAATCCAAACATGCCATGTATCCCAATATACTTTAGTAACCCTGAGAATACACAAATCTGTGTTTACCCTCCATTACCGGGGCACTCACACCTAACTAATTTTCTTAATCACAAATGTCCTCATGTGTCCCTCAGGTTTAATGTCTGTCATCTACAAAACACCCTGCAGCTTCAAACTCTTCTCTGGACTTTTCTTTTATTATGTTCTAACTTACACTGAATGAGTAGCTGAAAGAATGACTAAGGGGCACAGGAATTGAGACAATCTGTTGAGCAAACTTTTCTTTCTTCATTTATTTTTTCCCCAGTAAAATTCTTTGTTTAAATGAAATGAGACCGTCATGGTGTAGCCCTAAATATATGCAAAAGGTTAAAATCTTGGTTGAAGCTGAGCAGATAATCTTCTTGAACACTTTGGATATACTTAACATGTTTTGAAAACCAATAGTTTAAACAAATTGCCTTATAAGAAAAAGCTAAGGGCGCCTTTCAACTCTTGATTTGGATTTAATCCAATTCTTGATTTGGATTTAATCCAACTCTTGATTTGGGCTCAGGTCATGATCTCAGGGTTTCTGAGTTTTAGCCCTGCATCAGGCTCTCTGCTCTCAGTGCAGAGCCTGCTTCAGATCCTCTGTCTCTTTCTCTCTCTTTGCTCTTCCCCTACTCTCAAAAACAAATAAACATTTTTTAAAAAGCTAAAAGGAAGGTCTAGCCTACAAATATTAATCTTTAGGGAATGATGGAGCAATGATATCCAAAAACTGCATTGATAGAGAATGGACCCTGCTGAAATTTAAAAGCACTAGATCGATCATAATACATGAAACCAAAACCAAACAAAACAAAGTGATTCTACATGATTGAGAAAATTTAAACCGTTAAATCTTACTTCCGGAGTGATTAAAGCCAAGTGTTTAGAATATTGATTTGTAAGCAGGTTAAGGAATTTACAGAACTTCTTTCTTTTTTGGGGGGGGGGGGTGGAGGAAGCCTTCTTGAAGCATTCTCCAGGCAAGTGATAATTTAAAAATCCAAAACAATATCTACCTAAGAGCAGAAAGTCAAGATGTGTAATTGGGTCATCCAATGGAATCAGGAGAATTGTGAGCAAAACATCCCTTGAAGCAATGAGGATTGCACAGTTCACAATATGATGGACTGAATACAGCAAGGGTCCACTTCTGTTCTGGAAACCGGTCTGCCAAGGTGCTCAACATAAGCAAGAGTGTTAATGTATTAGTGACATTATTTTTTAAAAATATCAGTGTGCTCTCACATCCATGAACTGAAAGCCCTTGTAAGGCTTTCTGGGAATGCAAAGTTTAGCCAATTGAGAGGCTGACATTCACTCTAGAAACATAAAGTCGATGGTAGATAAATGAGTCAGAGCAGTGCCTTCAGCAAATTCCAGCTAACTATTCAGTTATAATTAGTGTTTTGGAACCACCATCCATGTTTGACTCTGACAGGGAGAGTTTTAAGTGTTTTTCTCTTTAAAAAGAAGAAAAAAAAAGACTGTCTTTTTTTGGTCACAGTTGTAAAATGTGTGTGTGCAAAACTCCTGTCACTCATGAAATCTCTGGATCTGACTGTCAGAGGAACTTCAGGTATTTCCAGGCTGTTAATGAATAGGCCTCCATATCTGTATCTTGCACCTGAAGTCAAATGTCACAGTTAATGTGCACTGAGTATCAGAGTATGTTCCAATAGAGTATACAAGACACTCCAAATAGCAGCCCCCCACAGTCCTCTCAGAACCAATGAGTATCAGGCACCTGAGCTGGTTTTTCTATGTATTTCCAACTCAACTGACTGAGAAGTGAATAATTCAATCAGACCAGGTTTACATGACATTTGATCTTAATGTTATTTAGATAATACCTTAAAATAAAAATTGGGATATACTGCTGAGCAATGCTATTATTTATTAATGCCAGCTATTTTAATTACTTAATCCATATTCTAATATTTATGCATATAATTTTCTCAGACTTTGTTTTTTATTTGAATGCCAGGATCCAAAATAAGTAAGATTCAGCATCTGTCATTGAGCTAAGAGTTTGTTACATACAAAAGTAATTTGACAAGTTTAACTCCAGGTTCAGAAACAACTTTTTTGGAAGAGGGAAATAAAAACACAGTAGAATATTTTGCTCATAGATGAAATGTGCCTGTTGTGGATAATTTTATGAGTTAGTTTGGCTGGGACACCGTACCTAGGTATTTGGTCAAATATTATTCTGGATGTTTCTTTGTGTGGGTGGGACTTATCGAAGCCTTTAAGAGAACACAGACTGATTTCTTCTCTGGAAAAAATTCTGCTAGTGGACTATTTTTAGACTCAAACTGTATGTATAACTATTCAATCAGAATACACAAGTGAGTGAATGGTTACAAATTAAAACAAAAAACAAAAACAAAAAAAAACAAAACAAAACAAAACAAAAAGACTCATCTATAAGTTACCTTCAAGAGAGTTACTTCAAATATAAGGATGCACACAGATGAAAAGTGAAACGATAGAAAAAGAGAATCCATGAAAATAGAAATGAAAAGAAAGCTGTAGTAGCTATGTTTATATCTGACACAAGAGACTTTAAAACAAAGACCGTAGTAAAAGAGAAGTATGTAATGATAAAGTCTCAGTCCAAAAAGAGGATATAGGGGTGCCTGGGTGGCGCAGTCGGTTAAGCGTCCGACTTCAGCCAGGTCACGATCTCGCGGTCCGTGAGTTCGAGCCCCGCGTCGGGCTCTGGGCTGATGGCTCAGAGCCTGGAGCCTGGAGCCTGCTTCCGATTCTGTGTCTCCCTCTCTCTCTGCCCCTCCCCCATTCATGCTCTGTCTCTCTCTGTCCCAAAAATAAATAAATAAAAAAAGAGGATATAACATTTGAAAATATTTTATGTACCCAACATAAGAATACCTAAGTATATAAAGCAAACATTAACAGCCCTAAAGGGAGAAATTGTTACCAATACAACAACAGTAGGGGGTTATAATATCACACTTACATCAATGGATACATCATCCAGATGGAAAATCAGTAAGGAAACACTGGCTTTAGACAACACATTAGACCAAATGGTCTATATAGGTGATATGAATAGACATAGATAGATATAGATAGATACAGATATAGATAGATAGATGATTAGATAGATATAGATATAGATAGATATATATAGACATATACATAGATATATAAAGAGGGAGAGAGAGCAAGAGACAGCATTCCATCTATAAAGCATCAGAGTACACATTCTTCTCAAATGCACCCAGAACATTCTTCAGGATAGATCATATATTAGGCCACAAAACACGTCTCAACAAATTGAAGAGGATTAGAATATCAAGCATCATCTCTGACCACAATTGTATGTAGCTAGAAATCAATTGCAAGAAAAAAAAATACTAGAAAAACACAAATATCTGGAGGCTAAAGAACATGCTACTAAACAACCAGTGGTTCATTGAAGACATCAAAGGGGAAATAAAAAAATACCTTGAGATGAATGAAAATGGAAGTACAACAATCCACAATCTGTAAGACGTAGCAAAAGCAGTTCTAACAGGAAAGTTCATTGTGATACACGCCTGCCTCAAAAAAAAGAAAAAAAGAAAAAGAAAAGAAAACAAGAAAAATCTCATATAAACAAAATAACTTAATACCTAAAAGAACTAGAAAAAGAAGAACAAAGCCCAAAGGAAGATAATAATAAAGATCAGAGTGGAAATAAATGTAATAGAGACTAAAAAAACACAATAGAAAAGATCAATAAAACTAAAAGCCAGTTCTTAAAAAAAAAAATGATAAAATTTAGCTAGCTCCCCCCCAAGAGAAAAAGAGAGAAAAGACTTAAATAAAATCAGAAAGGAGAGAGAAGTTACAACTGATACCACAGAATCACAGAGGATCATACGGGGCTACTGTGAACAATTTTGCGAATAATTATGCACCAACCAATTGGACAACAAAGAAAAAACGGATAATTCATAGAAACATACAATCTTCCAAGATGAATCATGAAGAGATAGAATATGTGAATAGACTGATTACTAGTAAGAAGATTGAATCAGTAATATAAAACCAAAATCCAGGAGCCAGTCAGCTTCACTATTGAATTCTACCAAAAACTTAAGTAAGATTTAATGCCTGTGCTTTTCAAACTCTTCCAAATAATTGAAGAGAAAGGAATGTTTCCAGGCATTCCAGCGTGGCTCAGTAGGTTAAGCATCTGACTCTTGACTTTGGCTCAGGTCATGATCTCACGGTTTGTGAGTTTCAACCCTGCATCAGGCTCTAGGCAAACAGTGCAGAGTCTGCTTGGGATTCTCTTTCTCTCCCTCTCTCCCCCCCTTCCATTCTCTCTCTCTCTCTTGCTCTCTTTCAAGATAAATAAATAAGTAAATAGATAAATAAATAAAATTGAAGAAAAGGAAATATTTCCAAATTCATCTTACAATGCCAGCATTACTCTGATACTAAACCCAGAGAAGGACATCACACACACACACACACACACACACACACACACACACACACATTACAGGCTAAAATCAGTGATGAATACATGTAAAAATTATCAACAAATTATTAGCAAACCTAATTCAACAATATATTAAAAGGATCATATATCATGATCAAGTGGAATTTACTTTAGGCATGCAAGGATGATTCAACATCCACAAATCAACCAACATGGTATATACCACATTCACAAAATGTAAGATAAAGGTCATACGATCATCTCCGTAGACACATGATAAGTTTTTGGCAAAATTCAACATCCACTCATGATAAAAACTCTCAACAAAGTGTGTATAGAGGAAATACGTCTCAACATATTAAAGTCTGTATATGACAAACCCACTCACTGCTAATATCATATTCAATAGCTGAAAGCTTTTCCTCTAAGATCAGAAGAAGACAAGGATGCCCACTATCCCCACTTTTATTAAATATACTGAAAGTCCTAACCAGAACAATTTGGCAAGAAAAAGAAGTAAAAGACATCCAAATTGGAAAGGAAGAAGTAAAACCATCTCTAGGTGGAGAGGGCATGATACTATATACAGAAAACTCTAAGGACTACACACACAAACAGACACTCACACACACACACACACACACACACACACACACACGCACACACACACCCTGTTAGAGCTAGTAAATGAATTCAGTAAAGTTGCAGGATACAAAATTGATATATAGATATATGTTTAATTTCTATACATTAGTAAGAAACTATCAGAGAAATTTTCTAAAATCCCCATTTACAAAAGCATCCAAAAAAAAAAAAACCTGGGAATAAATTTAACCCAGGAGGTATAAGACCTATACAGTGAAAATTATAAGGAATTGATGAAGGAAATTGAAAAAGTCACAAATAAATGGAAACCTATTTCATATTCATGGATTGAAGAATTAACATTGTTGAAATGTCCCTACAATTCAAAGTAATCTACAGATTCAATGCAATCTCTATCAAAATTCCAATGGCATTTTTCACAGAACTAGAACAAGTAATTCTAAAATGTGTATGGAACCACAAAGACCACAAACAGCCAATCATTCTTGAGTAAAAAGAACAAACCTACAGGTATCACATTTTCTGATCAAACTATGGTGGTATTGACATAAAACCAGGTATAGATCAATGGAATAGAATAGAAAGCCCAGAAATAAACACACACACACACACACACACACACACACACACACACAATTAATCAATGACAAAGAAGCCAAAAAAATACCATGGAGAGAGGACAGTCTCTTTAATAAATGGTTTTGGCAAAACTGGACAGCCGCATGCAGAAGAATGAAACTTGATCCACTGTCTTATACTATATACATAAATTAACTCAAAATAAGTAATAGATTTTAATTTAAAACCTGAAACCATAGAACTAGAAGAAAACATATGTAGTGAACTCTTTGACATCAGTCTTGGGATTCAACTTTTGGATCCTACTTTAAAAGCAAAGGCAGTAAAAGCAAAATAAACAAATGGGACTACATCAATCTAAAAAGCTTCTGCACACCAAGCAAAACCATCAGCAAAATTATAAGACAACCTGTTAAATGAGAGAAATTATTTACAAGTTTCATATGTAATAAGGAGTTTATACCTAAACTATATAAAGAAATTGAACAACTCAATAGCAACATCCATCTGATTCATGAAAAGGGCAGAGGATCTAAATAGATATTTTTCCGGAGAAGACATACAGAGGCCAACAGGCACATCAAAAGATGTTCAACATTATTAATTATCAAGGAGATGCAAATTAAAAGCCCAATGATATATTACCTCACACCTATTGGAATGGCTATTATCAAAAAAACAAGAAACAACAAATATTGGACAAACTGTGAAGAAAAGACTAATCTTGTACATAATTGGTGGAAAATAACATTGATGCAGCCAGTGTGGAAAACAGTATGAAGTTTCCTTAAAACTTAAATATAAAGGACCATATGATCTAGTTATTCTACTTCCAAGTAGTTATCTGAAACAAATGAAAACACTAATTTGAAAAGATATGTGTCCCCCTATGTTCATTGCACACAATAGCCAAGATATGGAAACAACCTAAGCATCTATCACAGATGAGTGGATAAAGAGGATGTGTAATACATACAATTGCATGTAATGCAACCATAAAAAAATAAAATAAAATCCTACCATTTGTAACAACATAGATGGACCTTGAGAGTATTATGCCAAGTGAAATAAGACAATTAAAGACAAATACTTTATGTCTTCATTCATGTGGACTTTAAGAAACAAAACAAAACTCATAGATACAGGGAATAAATCAATGGTTATCAGGGGAAGGTGGTTGGGGGTAGATGCAATAGGTTCTGAAGTACGTTAATGGTATGATGATGGATGGTAACTAGACTTATTGTGGTAATCATTTTGTCGTCTGTACAAATATTACATTACTAAGTTGCACACCTGAAACTAATATAGTGTTATATACTAATTTTGCCTCAAAAAATAATATAAAAAATAATACAGTGCTATAATGATCATTAACCCAACTGCTAAACAAAATGAGGAGAAAAAGCTCTAATATAAAGCTAATTTAGGAATGCCTAGAAGAAAAAAATTGAAATAGTATAAAAAAGATTTAGTCATATCCCACAAGTGAAAAATATCTATGTAGCTATTTTAATTCTTGCTGTTGGGTTTTTATATTGTTACTGGGCACCAGAACCAGATTATGTTCCATACAAATGATACTTGGATATGCTGTAGATCCAGGAGGGCTGGAGTCCCAGTTAGCCTGACATTTGAGAATGTAAACTAACTTTAGCTGAGACTGTGTGTGAACAGTTGCCAATGAAAGTACACAGTCAATTCATCCATGAGTATATTATCAAGGTCCATGTGTATTTTAATGTTCAGTCAAGTTCATGTATCAGAAAGTGTATTATACACATAGTTTTGAATGGATTCGTGGCTGTATCAGATAAAACAGTATGTGACTCACTCTATATGTCATCTTTCATTATATATATATATATATATATATATATATATATATATACCACCACGTGTTGTCTTAATAATTCAGCAGTAGGTCCTATATTAGGCATGAAACCATATTTCTGAGATACTCTAAAAGTCATCTTGCGAGATTCACTGATTTCATAGACAAGGTTTTTATTTATGAAAAACATACAATTAAGATTGTATAGCAATAACTAGAAGAACTGTATATAGAACTAGATATTTTCTCCATAATTATATTTATGTGAGGTATGGCATATGAAATCAACAAATATGCAAAGCAGTTGGAACGTTCCTTAGTGAGACAGCATTTGTACAGTCACTCCTTGAAACCCAAATAACTTGTAAACATAAAGATAGCAACTGTATGTATATTAAAATTTGCAGATAGCTTTCCATGCACGTAAGAATTGATTAGGTATGGTCCTTTGATGGAAGAGCTTTCTGGTTCAGTGTCTCTTCCCTAGAATTTCCTTGTTGAGTCTTCCTCATCGGGGCATGCTGTCTCTGTTTCTCCTTCCTGTATTTATTTTCCAGTCTAGGCTCCCTAATTCCAACTTCTTTCATGATTCACTCTTCTTCCATTCTTCTACTACCTTCTTCCTCTGAAATTACTCTTCCTCCTTGATAGCTTTTTTACTCACTAAACATTTGGGGACTTGCTCAGCATTGTGTGTACTTTGAATTATCAGAGTGTTCAGGCTCGTATGCAATTTCTGGAACTTTGTAATAGATTCCTAATTTGTCAGTCCTACTTCAGCCCTACCTACATGCAACACTCTCTATATGGACACATTTTTAAAACTTAACTCAAACTAGTTCAGTTCTCCTGGCAACCTTTAGTGTTTCCCACTTTTCACAGCATATTTTTTTTTCAAATTTGATCACATCAAATAAAGCCCTCCAATTGTCTTATCTCTACCTCTTTGGCCTTATCTCCCAGACAAGCACCCCCTGGCAATTTTTATTTATTATGGCTTGTATAAGCCTGTGGGACTAGTTCAATCCAATTATCCATAGCATTGTCCCCTGAGAAAATAGATCAAGTGTTCTAAAAAAAAAAAAAAAAAGTGACTTACAAATCACTTTTACTAAGTTCTATATGCAGGACTATTTTTTAAACTTTAACTTGTATCCACTAAGTATCATATGTCTAAGAATTCTAGGACTTTTTAGGGCCTCCACATCTATAATGGGAATTTTTCCCCTGATCAAAAAACATTTTGAACATGTCCTAATATTATATATTACTATGATGAGAATGGTAAGAAATTCCAATTGCATCTATGGAAATTTACATTCCAACAGCAATTGTAAAATTTCAAAACTTTAATTACTTTTTATGATGTGTGGTGTATCTATAAAATTTTTCAAAGTAGAAATAACTATTCCTACAACCCTCTTAGAATAAGAAAAAAAGAAAATCAGAACCTTTAAACACTGAAGAAGAAATATTCATAAGGTGTTTATTACCACAAAGAATAATTTTAAAAACTATATACAAATTAAAACCATAAAATTGAATCCTCAAACAAATTTGATTTAAAAGGCAGATCAATATTTAAATTCCTAAACACCACTCTATTTCATACTTTTAGTATTAAGATAACATTGAAACCTGAATTGAATTTAGCTTCTTCCTGGTAAAATAGAATAACAGAAATTTGTTATTTAAAATAAGAACTGGGAAAAAGTGTTTAAGTCAACAAAAATCCTATATTACATGCATATATGAAGCCAAATAAAAAGTTATATAAATATCCTTTTCAAAATAAAATGCTAGCTTAAATATATAATTGTATGAGGTGCATCTGGAGAGACTTGTTCAGACCATATTCAAAATATGATAAACCATGGCTTAACCCAAGAGGATAAAGAAAAGTCTCTCTAAATTCCTGTATGTTAGACAACAGCTTAGACTGCCTGCTTATTTGTTACACATCCACCCAAATCGAACTAAATAAATCTCTTTTAATAGCACAATTTGATAACAGTTCTGACAAAGAAAACTGCCATCGGCAACTACTAGCTGCCAAAGAATACTGCATTATTATAAGGTATTGGCCAAAGATATGGAATCACAGAGAAGCAATTAATTAGTCTCATATGTCTGTTTCTATTTTAATGCTAGAATTAACCATTTGATTGACTGATTTTATTAAAATACAACATTCATAAAATAGCTTCAACTGAAGTCTTGGGACTTTCTTGAATATGAGTGCTGGCTTCTTTTTCAGTAAGGAGGCCCAAGATTATCCCATTATATCCAAATTCATTCAAACTTCAGCCAACCCAGATATCCCTCTGAGCTTCAGCCTCAAGTATTCATTTATTCAGCAAATATCCACAGACAGTTACTATGTGCCAGGCATTATGTTAGGCACCAGAGACATGTTATCAGCATTTGCCCGGGAAAATTTATGTTAAAAGCTATCCCGAGTAAAATGTTTCAGGGACCGATTTATCTTGAGAAATGTTGCATGTTCTGCTATGCTCTCAAATAATCAGAGCCTATCTTTTTTAATTTTGAAATCCTTGCAAGAGTGTATAGTTAAAAACAAAACCACACATATTAGAATGGCAACAATCTAAAACAATGGCAACACCAAATCCTGGACTATCATTCATTGCTGGTAGAAATTCAAAGTGGTCCAGGGGTGCCTTGGTGGCTCAGTCAGTTAAGCAATCTGACTCTTGATATCAGTTCAGGTCATGGTCCCAGGGTGGTAAAATCAAGCCCACCTCGAGGTGAGTGTGGAGTCTGCTTAAGATTCTCTTTCTCTCTTGGGGCGCCTGGGTGGCGCAGTCGGTTGAGCATCCGACTTCAGCCAGGTCACGATCTCACGGTCAGTGAGTTCGAGCCCCGCGTCAGGCTCTGGGCTGATGGCTCAGAGCCTGGAGCCTGTTTCCGATTCTGTGTCTCCCTCTCTCTCTGACCCTCCCCCGTTCATGCTCTGTCTCTCTCTGTCCCAAAAATAAAAACGTTGAAAAAAAAAATTTTAAAAGATTCTCTTTCTCTCTCCCTCTGCCCCACTCCCCCACTCTCGCTCTCTCTCCCTCTCTTTAAAAAAATAATGCAAAGTGATTCAGCCATTTTGGAAGACCATTTGGTGGTTTCTTATAAAACTAAACATAGTCTTACCATGCAATTCAGCAGTTGCATTCCTTGGTATTTATCCAAATAAATTGAAAATTTATGTCTACACAAAAACCCAAACATGCATGTTTAGAGATGCTTTATTCATAATTGCCAAACTTGGAAGCAACCAAGATGTCTTTCAGTAGGTGAATGGATAAACTGTGGTACATCCAGACAATGAAATATTATTCAGTACTAAAAAGAAATAAGGTACCAAGTCATAAAAAGACATGGGATTTGAAATACATAAATAAGTAAAAGAAGCAAATCTGAAAAAGCTACATATTTGTATGATTCAAATGGCACAACATTCTGGGAAAGGCAATATTCTAGAAAAGGTGAAACTATGGAAATAATAGAATGATTAGTGGTTACTAGGGGTTAGTCAGGAGGGAAGGATAGTTAGGGAGGGCTTAGAGGGTTTTTTAAGGCAGTGAAACAATTCTGTATGATACTATAACGGTAAACACATGTCTTATACATTTGTCAAAATCTACTGAATATATAGCACCAAGAGAAACCCTAAAGTTAAGTTAGGACTCTGGGTGATATGTCATGTACATTCATCAGCTCTAACAAATGTACCACCCTGGTGGGGGTACATTGATAGTGGAAGAGGCTGTGCATGTGTGGGGAAATCCCTGTCTCTTCTCAATTTTTCTATGAACCTAAGGTGCTGTAAAAAGTAAAATCTACTAAAAAAAACCTTTTGTTTTACTTGACTATGTGACTTGTGTGTCAAGAAATTATTACTATTTCTTTGTGGGATGAATAATCTCCACACATTTCAAAAACACTTAGCCCATATGATACCAAATGAATCAACAGTTTAGTAAAGTAATTAAAACACTCAGAAATAACAGTTTCCAAAACAACCTACAAGGAAACAAAAGCTACTATAACCAGTTATTTTGGCGGGTTGACTCAATCAAGGAAATCGGATTTCATCTTGTATTCTCAGTAGATAAATCGGTAATAATCTCGACTCATATTTTAAGCAAAAACTCAGTTTTAACAAACATTTTCCTTTGAAGTCAAGATTTGCAACAATATAGGTGATACTCTCATTAATTCACTTATTTAATTTTTTTTTTTTTTTTAGCTCCAAATCTATGTTGGCGAACTTTTTCTGCTAGGGGCAACGAGTAAATAATTTAAATTTGGATGCTACCGTGGTCTCTGTCACAACTCAGTTCTGCCATTGTAATGCAAAATGCAGTCACAGAAAACCTGCAAATGAATGGAGAAAGCTTGTGCCAATAAAACTTTATTTATAAAACAGGAAGCAGGCCAAATTTTTGCTACTCCTGGCTAGCTGATAAGGATAAAAATTTGAAAATTACTGCCTTAAGGAAGTTAGAATCTCATGAAGGAAATATATGTTTGTATTTCATTTTAACTCTTGTTTTATGGAATTGTAAAAGAGGAACGATTGACCAATGAAAGAAAATGCACAAGTGAGACCTTTTTTTTTTTTTTTTTTTTCTCATGCTTCCTGGGTGAAGAGTGCCTTATCATAGCACAGGTTGCTATTTTGTTAAATATTTGGTTGCTCAAAAGAAGATCTGTCCTCTTCTTTACATATTATTCTGGAACGTATGGGATTACAGATGATGTTCATTAAGAACTCACCCACGCACCTCCTACTTTCTTTAACAACTTATGGCAGAGATATATCAGAAGATATGATGGAAGGGTGTGTGGGAGAGTCAGTAATTATACTTAGCCAAGGAAACCCACCACAAAAGGCAAAACCTGCTATTGAAAAGTAACAAGGCTGCAAAACAGAACAACCAACAATGAGGCCTAGAGGTAAAACAACAGTAAGAGGGAAGAACATGTGATATCCTCCAGGGGAAGACAAAAGGGATTATAGCATATCTCACATTAAGAGTCTCCCCTGGGGAGACTCAACCCCAACTGGTCTTGGTTGTGAGGTTATCACTTCCAAGATTTGGCCTTCCTAGTTTTCTTAAAGTCAGGGTAACACTGGAGACTTGGGAAATTAACTACCAGAAAGTGAGGGAGCTTTAAAAAAAAAAAAAAAAAAGCTTATCTTTGTTTTGTTTTAGAGGGTTTTTTAAGCCTTAAGAGTTAATTGTGTCTGAGGCACTGATAATGAGTTTGAGGTGAACATAGAAATTAAGACTTTAAAAGATAAAAGTCTAAGCCCTTCTTCCATGCCTGGTGGGTCACCCATCAACGGTAGGGTGACGGGCACTAATGCAGGTGGTATGGGTTAGTTTTGGGCCTCCCACCATCTCTGGAGTGGGAATATGGCTCTTCTTTCCCTGGAATCTGCAGTCACCTCAGAGCTTTTGAGTCGACTCAGCCCGGCCCTCCACAGGCCTGCAAATCAAGATTCTGCCCCATCTGTTTCCATAGGAAAGATTATCAGTTCTAACAAGCCCCATTGCTCTTTCCCATGCACATGGACACTTCCTAGCAAGACCTGTTGGTTAGTTGTATATCTTTGGCATTTTTTTATGGTACCAGGTGACTGTAAAGGCCAGGACATTTGTTGTGACTGGCACCCAATATTTGATTTTCTCTTTTAAAATTATGCCATGGAAATTAAGATCTGGGCGTGTTCTATTCCCCATTACTTTAATACCTCCCTCCTTCCAGATTTGCTATACCTACTGCACTTCAACCTGAGGGTGCTCTGGACTTCCCCTTCTTGGTCCTTACTAGAGACCTCCTTCAGCAGGTTGTACACACCTCTGTCTAAGCTGTGGCCCCTTCCAGGCATTTGGCTTTATCAGTGCATAACATGAACCAAGCTTTTCACTTCTGTGGAACACAAGTGACTACCTTCTACCCTTTTGCTTCCCCTTTATTTTAATATACTATGAGCCATTGAATAAGAACTTGCTAATGACCAGCATGATATCATCATAGTCTGGTTCCAGCGATATGAGCGCTTCTTTCTGAGCACGGAAGTTATTTAACATTGGAAATGGTTTCCTCTGAACATCAGGTCTTGGGTATAAGAACAATTAAAACTAGTAGACCTCCCTCCTCTTGCCCTGTTAAAAGAAAATACCCCTGTATTTATCAAGGTCCTTATCTAGCCCCTTGCGCAAGAGTTCATAGTACAGTGTTTGTTTTTTTAGAAGCCCCATTTGCACAGATTTTCAGTGACTCAGAATCCTCTACTGTCTTTTCTTTAAGAAAGAATTGAAATAGGGGCACCTGGGTGGTTCAGTCGATAAGTGTCTGACTCTGGGTTTCAGCTCAAGTCATGATCTCATGGTTCACCCTGCATCAGGCTCTGTGCTGACAAAGCAGAACCTTCTTGGAGATTCTCTCTTTCCTCTCTCTCTCTGCCCCTCACCCAATCACACCCATGTGCTCTCTGTTTCTCTCTCTCTCTCTGTCTCTCTGTTTCTCTGTCTCTCTCTCTCAAAATAAATAAATAAATAATTTAAATACAGAAGAAAAAAAGATTGAAATACACTCCAATTGTGCCTCCTTCCTCCCTTGCAACTCCTGCCTGTGTTTGTATGGAAACCTAAACCACTCTGAGATGGACATATTGTCTGTAAACCCCAGGGTAACTGTCAAGCCATGATCCAGACTTCAGGTTGTTCTCTATAATATGCAAAATAGATGTTTCTATTAACAATGAAACAAACAAACAAAAAAGATTTCCTAGGGAAAGTAGTCCAAAGGCCCTTCGGCTGGATGACCTGTTAAAATAGATCACAGAACTGACTAAAGCTTTGAACAGGAGTCTGAACTTCATGTTTCTCAACAAGCATTTATGGGACATTGACATGATGGTTAATTTTGTGTGTCAAGATGACTGGGCACAGGGATGCCTAGATAGCTGGTAAAACATCATTTCTGAGTATGTCTGTGAGGGTATTTCTGGAAAGAAGCAGCATTTGAATAGGTAGACTAAATACAAATGATTGTCCTCACCCGTGTTAGTAAGCATCATCCATTTTGTTACTGGATGTTACCTGAATGGGATAAAAAAAAAAAATGAAAACTTGTTTTTTTTTTTCATCTGGGACATCTATTTGCTCTCACCCTTGGATATCAACGCTCCTGATTCTTGGACCTTCAGATTTGGACTGGAACTACACCACTGGCTTTCCTGGGTCTCTTGTTTACAGATAGCTGAACATGGGGATTTTCACCTCTATAATTGTGTGAGTGAATCCCTCATAATGAATATCTATCTATCATCTATCTATCTATCTATCTATCTATCATCTATCTATCTTGTTGGTTCTATTTCTTTTTCTTTTTTTAATGTTTATTTATTTTTGAGAGAGAGACAGAGACACAGAGAGTTTGTGAGCAGGGGAGAAGCAGAGAGAGAGAGAGGAAGGCACAGAATCTGAAGCAGTTTCCGGGCTCTGAGCTGTCAGCACAGAGCCTGATGTGAGGCTTGAACTCACAAACCATGAGATTATGACTGAGCTGAAGTCTGCTGCTCAACCGACTGAGCCACCCAGGCACCCCTTGTTGGTTCTATTTCTTTAGAGAATCTTGACTAATACAACTGAGTATGTTTATATTGCCACTAATAGTTGCTGTGGGTGATAGAAGAAAGAGTAAATAATTCAATTTCAGAAATCTTTAAGTTGGGGGTATAGGATATATAGATAGATATAGATATGAGTGTTAAGCAGTTACATAATGTAACCCACAAATCCCATCTTCTAGAAAATGTTTTTTAAACATAATAGTACCATTGTACAAATCAAAGAGAAGATAAAAATTAAATACCATTTTAGTGTATTTTTTGAGAGCTCAATTGGCAATTAAGTTTGAATATGTGAATATTTAGAAAGTATATGGTTCAATTGAGACTGAAGGGATGGGAATGAGAATGAGAATATACTTCATCATTTCAAGTTCAGGAAATTCTTGTTCTCATATTTTACTAATTTATTATGTTATGTTCAATAAACCCCTAAGCATCAGTTCTTCAGGCTCATTCTATGGTTTTCTACCCCAAGCACGATGAATGCCTTACTAGTTTTACCACCATCTAGTGGTAAGACCAAGTGATTGAAAGTAAACTCTGAATAGAAGAATGTAAGTATAGATGAGATACATTCCACTTCGACTTTACAACCATATAGCTGATAGTACTCGTTTCAGGTTCTTAGTACATTATAGAAGCAGACAGGGTGCTAAACTTTGTAAGTGAGAGGTTTAAAACAAAAATTTTAGGAGATATTTTATTTTTTTTTAAAACTGATTATTTATATCCTCAAAGAAACCTCAAAAGAGTACCTGGGGGCACCCGGTGGTTCAGTCGATTGAGCTTCCGACTTTGGCTCAGGTCATGATCTCACAGTTCATGATATCGAGCCCCCTGTTGGGCTCTGTGCTGACAGCTCAGAGCCTGGATCCTGCTTCAGATTCTGTGTCTCCCTCTCTCTCTGCCCCATCCCCACGCATGCTCGGTCTCTTTCTGTCTTAAAAATAAATAAAACATTTAAAAAAATTTTTTAAAAAGAAAAAAAGAGCAGGTCTTAAATGCAGGAGGTTTTTTTTTTTCTCTGAAAGGAGGTGGAGAGAATAATCTCACTCTAATTGTGGCTAAATTGTGAGACGACAGAATACAGATGGATGGTAAATAGCGGATCTAACCAATGGCAAAGCTAGAGTTCAGAACTGGATTGCAAAAGTTAATCTAAACCAGTGGTTTTGCTAACAGGAATTGAGCCAACATTTTTCTGTCTTTTCTTAAGAGGAATCTTCAGCTAAAATAATCAGGGAAGGTGTCATATGATGCTCCATTATGTACATGACTATAGATACTATTAATATCAAAAGAAAATTTTAAAAATAAAAATTAAGAGTGATTACAGTAATAAAAGAGGGATAGAATTGGTTTTATTTGTTTTGTTTGGTTTTTTGAGAGGAAAGCTTTAATATTCATCTGAAGTAGCGATGATAAAATGCTTCTGGAAACACTGTAGGAGCAAGATGACCTAATGTTAGTCTCTCTTCAGACAAAACAGAGTCAGGAAAACAGATGTTAAGGCACCTTGTGCACACTGATACCAAGTACAAGTTCATTGATAGAATTATGTTGCCTCTGAGAAAATACCAATTAACATGGAAAACAAAATTATTGTAAATGAATTAATTAATGTGTGCAAAACATAAATACCTAAAATGGAAGCTCTGAAAAACACTTTAGAAATAATTTAATCCAGTTCTCTCATTTTTTCAAATAAAAAAAAATGAGGGAGCTAATTCTCCTCATTTTTTTTCAATTGTCAACATTTGACTTAGATCAAACGTGTGAAACTTTGCAGACCTAATATGAAAGAATTACTGTTGCATCTATGTCCCCATTAGTCTCTACATGGTCCTAACCAGTTGTTTGTAATAACTGTGAAAACAACCCAGATGTCCGTTGTTCTTACCTTCTCATACACTTTCATTTTTTCCATCTGTTCGGGTACCCACTTCTACCTAGATAGAGTTCAGCGCAGCATGAGTTGTCTTAGGAGAACTTACACAAACAAAAATCTTAGTGAGAACTATTCACTGCGTCCATTCAATTAACAAATATTTACTTGCCATCTTCTAAATGCCAAGCACTATATTAGGTGCTGGGGATAAATAATCAGCAAAAAGATCAATGGGCTTTGCCCAGATCTTGTAATATAAGGGAGGAGAAAGACTAATGGAATAAGCAAGAGACCAAACCATATAAAACATTACTTCAGTGGATAATTAATGTGGTTGCGGAAAGCAAAGAATGCTTCCCTATGAAATTAAGATTTAGCTGAGATTCAAGGAAAGAGTCTGAGTTAATTTAATTTAATGTAATGTAATTTAATTTAATTTAACTTTATTTTAAAGTTTATTTCTTTTGAGGGGTGCCAGGTCACTCAGGTGGTTAAGCTCCGACTTCAGCTCACGGTTCATGGGTTAGAGCCCCGCTTTGGGCTCTCTGCTGACAGCTCAGAGCCCGGAGCTTGCTTCAGATTCTGTGTCTCCCTCTCTCTCTGCCTCTCCCTTGCCTGTTCTCTGTCTCTTTCTACCTCTCAAAAATAAATAAACGTTATTGTTTTAATGTTTATTTATTTTGAGAGAGAGCTCGTGAGTGGGGGAGGGGCAGAGGGAGGCGAGAGAGAATCCCAAGCAGGCTCTGCACTGAAAGCACAGAGTTAATTTTAAGAGCTGGTGTACATGTTGGTATACATACAATCAAAATGTATAGTTTGGAGAACTGAAAGGAGGCTTACAGACAGTACGTTTTTCTTAAGTAAGAGTAAGATCACTCCCACTACAGAATGGAAAACTCTTTGGAAAGATTCCACAGAGGATATATACTCACCACTTAGGAATGGATAATTAAGCATGGTATACTCTCAATGAAATATGTGTCGGTCAAAATAAATGGGCTATTGGAGACATAGACAAATATGATTGTATTGCTTTAACAATATATTAGTGGAAAATTATTTCAATATAACATTCCTCTTTGCATCTTTTTAGAATTCATTAAAAATGATTAGCTCACTGGCTGTACAGAAATGGGCCCCAGGTGAGATTTGGCCAACAGGCAAAATCTACACACATGTACAAACGCACACACACTGGGCTTCATGATAGTAGTTGCCTCGGGTTGAAAGAAAGGTGGGATGGGGAAAAGACCATAGATAGATGTAAAATGTGTTAGTGCTTTAGCTCTTGAGTTGAATGATGAATTGGAGTTTATGATATTAAAGATTAAAAAATACAAAAAGAGAAGGCCATTCACAGACTAATAATGATATTATATTTAAAACTTTAAAAACACACGTCGTAAAATTCAGTTGAAATGCCTTAAAAGTCAACCATACAACAAAGATGAGAGAGAGGGAGAGGGAAAGACAGAGAGCAAAAATTAAAACACGGAGCACTAATATTGGGCTGGGTTGAGGCTGGCAAATTCTTAAAGGCCATATCCTGAATCATGAGTGAGTTGTGTGGGTCTTTATGTATGTATGTATATGATGGATGGGTGGATGGATTTATAAATTAAGGTTTGCTTTGAATTCTTTTTTGGGGATGGTGGGGGAGGAGTGACACGAAAAGTTTGCTTTTCTGTAAGATCGCTCCCACTATACTATGGAAAATTCTGGAAAGAACCAACAGAGGATATAAACCCACTATTTAGGAAGCTATAGATGAACCCAAAGTAGTTTTGATAGTATCTGAGGTAGCGTCATAATTGTGGAAATGGGGGGAATTAAGCTCACCTTTAAAATATGTAAAAGGTAACAGATAAAGTTTATAAACTAACAGAACATGCACATTGAAGGCAAAAAGGTTTCAAGAAGGACTGTTAATTTTTATGGAACCTGGAAAATTAGATACTTTTTAGAGCTAGGTTTAGGGAGTAATCTATTTATTTGACAATTTATTAAACATTTTTTAAATACTGATTTGTGAGTCACCATTGTTCTAGGTACCAAGATACTAATTTAAACAAGAGCTGCAAATTTCCAGCTTTCGTACAGTTTCCACTTTAGTGAGAAGAGCCAGGTAGCAAAGAAACATGCAAGCGGATAAATAAGGTCGTTTAAATTCTACATTCTGTAGAGGAAATAAAACAACAAGATGAAATAGAGAGTAATGGGGGAGGCGATGAAGCTATTTTAAACAGGAGATTCACAGATTTCTCTGAGAATGACACTTCAGCAGAGACCAGAATAGTAACGTCATGAGTTTTGGTTTTAGATAATGTTCTCCTTGAGGGATCTTTGAGCTATTCAAGTAAAGATGAGAATGATCCAGTAAAGGAGACAGAAAAGCAGTCATGTAAGAAGAGATGCACTGCCTCTATAGGGGAGATAAGGAGGGATTAACCTTTCACGTCCCCTAATATCCAAGTTTAATTTATACACATTATCACCTTCCTGTTTCTAACATAGATTTGTGAAATTTGGTAAAGGTGAATACAAAATGCCCAATTAAATTTGGATTTCACCTGAATATGGATAGTATGCATGGATGTATGTATACTCACACACCACTTGGACATACTTGTACATAAAATATTTAATAATTATCTGAAATTGTAATTTAATTGGGCATCTTGTATTTATCTAGCATCCTTATTCCAAGAAGTACTCAGCTTTCCTAACTTCCTTCTTCCATCCACCTCGCTCTCTCTTCTTCCCTTTACCCTCCCTTCCCTTCCTCTTTTCCTGCCTTTCTTCTTCCCAGATTTTCCACTGGAGACTTTAAAATCCTCACTTCTGTACTGAATAGAGCAGAGCGGTTCTGTCCCTTCCTGTCTTTTCTAGTATGTGCACAGCTCTCCTTATCAGGAAGTGGATTGTAATAAAAACCAGCCAAGAACTGACTTACCCTGGAAGTCAGATTGGAGTCTAAAACACATGCTTACCTGTGTGTAGGCACAGATCACAATAAACTGCCAGTAGATAGAGTGCAGGAAAGCTATCTGTCTCATTTATCTTCCCTATATTGGATGATAGAAAGCAACTGAAAATATTTTTTTAATTATAAAACACAGGAAATTTGTGAGGTTATATAATATATTATTGACAATATTTATGTAGAAGTGTCTGTTTTCTCAACTTTAAAATGTGAGGGTTTAATACCAATAGTAGTAATAATAATAACAACAGCTAATGTATTGGCTAATTACTACCTTCAAAGCATCATATTAAGCACTCAATATGTATTAACCTAAAAGTTCATCTCACCTTTGAAAATGTGTGGTTCGTTGGTCTCAGCACGATCTCAGATATGACAGACCCTAACTGAGGAGAACTTAGAGGTACATTAATTTTCCTGGATTCCGTTAATAATGTGATGCAATTAAATAATAATATTTAAGTAATTCTAGGCAAAAAGAGGTTTTTTTAGTTGCTTTTTTAAAATTTTTTTTAACATTTATTTATTTTTGAGACAGAGAGAGACAGAGCATGAACGGGGGAGGGGCGGAGAGAGAGAGGGAGACACAGAGTCTGAAATAGGCTCCAGGCTCTGAGCTGTCAGCACAGAGCCCGATGCGGGGCTCGAACTCACGGACTGCGAGATCATGACCTGAGCTGAAGTCGGCCACTTAACCGACTGAGCCACCCAGGTGCCCCAAAAAGAGGTTTTAAATTTACCATGATTGGAGCACCTGACTGGCTCAGTCAGTAGAACATGTAACTCTTTTTTTTTTAATTTTTTTTTTACGTTTATTTATTTTTGAGACAGAGAGAGACAGAGCATGAACGGGGGAGGGGCAGAGAGAGAGGGAGACACAGAATCGGAAACAGGCTCCAGGCTCCGAGCCATCAGCCCAGAGCCCGACGTGGGGCTCGAACTCACGGACCGCAAGATGATGACTTGAGCTGAAGTCAGACGCTCAACCGATTGAGCCACCCAGGCGCCCCAACATGTAACTCTTAATCCTGGGATGTGAGCACAAGTCTCACATTGGGTGTAGAGATTACTTTAAAACATAAAATGAAGTCTTAAAAAAAAAAAAAAAACAACCTAAAATGAAGTTACCATGATCATCATAAAATAAAAGAACATTACTGGGAAAGTTCTTAGCAATTTGTGTTATTTTCTCAGTTAACTCCCAAACTGGTTAAGGAAAACTTCTACAGTGTGTCATAACTTGCCAGTTCTTCTCTGTGAGAGTCATTCACAGACCTAACATTTCCTTTCGTGTGACACAAGGTGTATGGTTCATTGGGTGAAACATCAAACTATGCAGTTGCAGGGGAAAAAATAGGCTCTTCATGGAGGCAGTAAGCTACTTTAGAATTTAAAAACACATGCCTTCTATGTGGTTTATTGGGCTTTACAAATGTTTCATTAAACTGCATTACCCCTGCCATCAGAGGGAGGTGACTATGTTGCAAATATTACAATAGACAGCTATTGAAAGGCCATTGAGCTGAGAAAAGAATGCTGCAATACACAGCATGTGCCATTAAGAGCATGAGGAAATACATATAGCAAATTACATTCAAAAGCGATGATGAAAGCGATGTTGGCATTAGAGTGATTTGAAATGATATGGAGGACATTCCTTTTTGGCTGTCTCTCAAGACAGTCTAGAGCACAATGGAACCTCAAGTTCCTGCATGCAGTGAGCCACGGGTGAACGTGAAGAGCCATGCAATTAGTTGGTCCAAAATCTGAAAAGGTTACCTTACCCACACCTACCTTTCAAAAGAATTTTGAGCATGTGAAGCCCATTATGTACAGGAACGCCTTATGGAAATAACTTTTTTGTAAGTTCTTCAGGGAGCTTTTGCTGCATACGAGCCCCCTCAAGTTTTAGTAGCTTATAATGTCAAGCATCAGTGGGCTCATGGTTTGCAGGTTGGCTAGGTGTTTCTTCTGCCATAGCGCAGGTTGGATGCTCAACATTGCATATACGGGCATCTGTTGTCAACTGGAGGTTGCTTGGGGTGTCTTCCTGGCCTCTCCCTTGTCCTGGGCCTCAACTGTGACAGCACTGTTTGCCTTGTGTGGTCTCTAATCTTGGGGGGGGGGGGGGCGGTGTTAGCTTGCAATTGTTCCCATTGCAGCAGCAAGGACAACAGAGGGACAATGGAAGCGTAGAAATCGTCTTGAGGCCCAGACTTAGAAATGGCACAACAACTACCTCATCACATTTTGCAAGTCATTCATGAGGCCTGACCACATTCAAAGTCTGAGGAAAGAGGGTCTACCTTTTGACAGGAGGGGCTGCAATACTCCCATCGTAAAGGCTTGAGTCTACATAAGGGAAGAATTGACGGCCATTTAAAAAATCTACCCCGGTGGTAGAGTGAACATGTGTCCTGATTTTGGCACCCAATCACTTCCAATCAGAGGTTCTTTGGAGAATTTACCACTTTGTCAGGACTGCTTTCAGGAAAAACAAAAACCAAAACACAGAACTGGAAACCTTGCTATGCCAGCAAGAGTGGTCTCACTCTGCCACGTGGCCTAGATTTAATGAATCAGTTGCCTCTTTGTGAGATTTTTGACTGGGGAAGGGAAGGCACTCTGAGCAATGAACTCTCTGGTCAAGGTAGTGGATCACCGCAGAGAAACAGGTGGCATCGCTCCCAGGGGTGGCCTCTCACGGGATGTGTATGGCCTCTGCCTGTGTCGTATACAGTGGGGTCTCTGAAGTGTGTCCCAGGGTGGCATAGGTTCTGGTTGCTCACCTTCTAAGCCGGATTCCCTGGCTCTTCCAGAGAGTTGGTGGATTTCTAATATCATCAAATCAAGTCCTTAAATTAGCCAGAGTGGCTTCTGTGTGTTAAAAACGAATAGTCCAAATTGATAGAATAGGGACAATGAGTATATTTCCTCATTTTTCAGATGGAAAGGATAATATGTGTGGAGAAATGATCTGGTTCATAGTTAGTACCTAATGGATAATAGTCTCTATTGTTTTGTTTTCTAAACATTTCATGAAACAGAATTCCTTGTACCTTCTCAATAACACCAAACAGCCCTGGTGAGTTTCAGTTTCTTTTATACTTAAGTGTAAGGCTCACAATTGATTTCTCTTAATAGTCTAAAGACTTCAACTTACTTTTCCCTCACTTTTCTAAGCAAAAAATAGTAAGTCTTCAGTATAAGGTGAGGATCTGAGCTCATACCTACCACATATAAGACATATGTAAGTCTCTTATCTACTTGGCCCCTGCTACATTCACGCAGTTGGGAAAGTAGCTATCTTGTTTACCTCAAGGATTATTCTGAGATTCATATGAAACATTATAAGCATAAAAGCTTTGAAACTATAGTGTTCTGTACACATAAGGGATTACATTTTAACAAGGAATTTTTCAACTCCTCCATCTGTGGTATAAACAAATACAAATTTTTAAATATTTAATATATTTTCAAAATTTATCTCCATTCTGAGCCTCTCTAGCATCTGTTTATATGTGTCCTCAATCCAGATTTAATTTAGATTGGTCTTTTCATATTTTGGATTGAAAACCATGACAGTAAAATTCTGCAAAGTAAATACTGTTTACACCACCAGAGGAGAGTTTTCTTCTGAGCCTCATTTCAAAAGAAATACCACTTATCTTTCCAGTACCTGGGACACCGACCTACGCAAAATAGGTCATAAACTAATTTAATGTGATAATGACCAGGGGCACTTGGGTGGCTCAGTCAGTGAAGCTTCTGATCCTTGGTTTCTGTTCAAGTCAGGATCTCATGGTTTGTGGGTTCAAGGCCCACACTGGACTCTGCCCTGGAAGCATGCAGCCTGCTTGGGATTCTGTGTTTCCCTCTTTCTCTGCCTCTCCCCCAGTCATGCTCTCTGTCTCTCAAAATAAATAAATAAACTTTAAAAAAACTTTAAAACAATAAAATGGCAATGACCACTAATAATAGCAAGACTGAATAATGTAGTAAGTTAACTATGGAATAAAAAGTCTTATAAAAATAATTATTTCGTGTTTCTGGCATACCTTATGTTCTATTAGTTTATGCTAGGGGTTTTCTCTTTAGAATTTTGACCCAAATCTTTCTTCCATATGCAGTATGATCCCTTTGTCCCTTTCTCAGAGGATTTGCGCAGACTACTTCATAGTTTACAGATTTTTATTTCCAACATTTCAAACTTATTATTTTCTTTTAGGTGCTACATGGGGGAAAAATCACCTAAGCAATGAACAAAGGCATTAATAATTATACAAAGTTGACAATAAAAAGAGCAATGAAATTATGTAGTATAACAAAAATTGAATTTAAGAACTGATTACATAAAAGAATACAACCAATTATAAGAAACATGCAAGCATAATATAATGCATAAAACCACAAAAAGGAAATACAGAAACAATGGTAAGTAATTCATCAAAAGTGACACCTTAAATTAAGTAAAGGGCAAGTGAGAATTTAGTTAAACTTCATCTTCTTTCAATTATTTTATTAAAAGTTTAGTTAACTTTTCAAAAAAGAGTAAATTTTCTGTGCCTTTTTTGTATTTATCCTCTGATAATGATTGAATTTTTTTTTTTTGCTAACTCTTTTGTGCATGAAATGTACCAAGTTCTTGTTTTCATTTTAGAAATTATCCACCCCGAAACTTAAGTGAATCGTCCATCAGACAGTATCAGTCTCTGCGCCAATACTCAAAATCCTTCACTGGCTTCTCAGATGTCTTTCAGAAAAAAATCCAGCCTCTTAAGAGAACTATGGGTGCTTACGTGAGCTCACTTTGACTACTTTATCTTCATAATCTATACTATTCAGTCATCAACTTCACACCAGAATGACCTTTCTTCTGCTCCTCTTCATATGCCAAGACCTTACATGATCTGACTTTTATGTACCTCTCTAACATGATTTCATTCTGTTCTCCACCGTACTCGTTAGTTTCCAGCCACAGAGACTTCCATTCCGGTTCATGACCACATGAAGACATTTCTCACCTCTCAGGGCCTGAGGCTTATTATTCTCTTGGTTCCTGAAATAATTTTCCCCTTAGTGTAGGACCTGTTTCTTCTTGACCTCCAAGATTCAGCTCAAATATCACATACCCAGGGGTGCCTGGGTGGCTCAGTCAGTTGAGCATCTGAGTCTTGATTTCAGCTCAGGTCATGATGCCAGGGTCTTGGGATTGAGCCCCATTTATTGCTTAAGTTTCTCTCTTGCTTTCCCTCTGTTCCTCTCCCTTGCTGTGTGTGCTCTTTCTCTAAAATAAAATTAAAAAAAATAGCAACAACAAATAACAAAACACAAATATCACACACCCAGAGAGAGCCTGTTCTTTACTACTCTATCTGAATGGCCTTTCCTGTCAATCTCTATCATCTGATTATTTACTCCTAAGTGAAATTGTCTCGGTTACTTGTTTTGCTATCTATCTCCGCAAAGAAGTGGTAAACTCTTAGCAAGCAGGGAGTCTGTTGTGATTATGACACCCCACTCCCAAAACCTGCAGTGGGGTCACCACAATAATAATTCCTTGACCTAATAAATAAATCTGTTGCTATCCTTTGTGAATTAATATTCTTTCTCTTTTACTAAATCTTATATTTTACGTAAAATACTTGACTTATGAAATCACCACACAAAGATTTTTATAATGTCTATTTATTTTGATCACCAAAAGTCTCATAAGTAATAGAGGTGTTTTTTTTCTTTTTTCCTAAATTTAGGTTTTAACTACATAGCATTTCTCTTGTATATTTATCATCGTAACATGTTTGATACCATTTCTGTGTTCCAGTGACCAACCTCATTTTCAAACTCTTGTATGTTCACAGGGCGTGGCCGCCTGAGAACATTTCCCAGAATCACAAGCGTGCAAAGTCATAGGTTAAATTCCATAATGAGTAGCACTTACACGTGAATTGTAAGGCAAAGGATCAGCAACTGTTAATATTGTTCTTGTAACAGCAACAAACGGCTCACAGTCTTTAGCAGATACTGGACACAGGTTTTCCAGTAACTCCTGAGCCTTGTCCAAATAATCACTGATATGGTTGCTGTCAGCAACCAAAATCATCCATGACGGTTTCCAACATTTCTTGTACTTCTCGATGAGGGACAATAGCTCCGATTTTGTGCTCCCAAGCTTTTCAATGTATGGGTATGTATGTGTTTGTGCATGTGTTTTAAAGTTTCTCATTCCTTTTGTAAATGTTCTCTTTTAAATACCTATAGAGTATTGTACTTTCCTGACTAACCAAACACAAACCAACTATTTGTATGAGTCTGAATGTTCTTCACATATTTTAATTAAAACAACATATTGTAATGAATGCAAAGCAGGCACAGATAAGAAAATTCAGTTGCTTTCTGTCGAATAAGATATCAAATTTGCATGAAATGAAAAATACAGTGAAAATAACATTGCTTTACAACTTTGCAAATTTGATATCTTATTCAACAGAAAGCAATTGGTAGTAATTGGTGAAAATTGATCCCTTACAAACAAATTTTAAAACATACTGATTGAGGGGCGCCTGGGTGGCGCAGTCGGTTAAGCGTCCGACTTCAGCCAGGTCACGATCTCGCGGTCCGTGAGTTCGAGCCCCGCGTCAGGCTCTGGGCTGATGGCTCAGAGCCTGGAGCCTGTTTCCGATTCTGTGTCTCCCTCTCTCTCTGCCCCTCCCCCGTTCATGCTCTGTCTCTCTCTGTCCCAAAAATAAATAAACGTTGAAAAAAAATTAAAAAAAAACAAAAAACAAAAAACAAACATACTGATTGATTCCTTGACCGAATTTAAGAATTCTGTTCACTGCCATTTTTGTGAGAGGTTTTTCAAATACTCTCAATATTCAAATACTAAATGGAGAGAGAGAAGATTTAAATCTTTGAATATTTGAGATGGAAATAAGCATTAGACTAGTGATGAAGAAGAAGAAGAAGAAGAAGAAGAAGAAGAAGAAGAAGAAGAAGAAAGGGAAGGAGGAGGAGAAAAAGAAGAAGGAGAAGAAGAAGAGGGAGAAGAAGAAAATTACAGCTCAAGAAATAGATCAGTGGGAAAAACACAAAGACAAAATGGAGGAAAGCTGACCCTACTTGGCTCACCACATCAAGAAAAGTTAATTTCCTTCCTTCAGCCTGAAAGATATCACAGTTAGGTTGTGGTCCAAATAGATTGCATTGACCTAGGAGAGACAGAATGTGTAATAACATGGCCAAGTCCAGAGTGCATATGAAATAAAATCAGTTGACTCAATAGCCAAGGGGGCCATATGGGGTAAATTTCAGAGTTCAAATTCATTTTTTTTTTGCATCATTTTGGCCAATGAAAGTTCTGGTTTGCATCCAGATATTCATGTAAGGATGGGCCAAAATGACTGATTCAAATTAGAAGCTAATTTGAATGGGGTATGATATGATTTCTTTCAAAATCAAGATTTTTATGACTGGCTTAGGAGTATATCTATAATAGAGAAATATATTATTCTATATATTTGTTTATTTATATATTTAGGTCTCTTCTATTAGTGCATATGCTCAATGAAAGGAGGGTGTTTGTTTACTTTCCCTCTGTTATATCACACTCACCAAGAATAGTGCCCGATTTGTTGACTAAATGAAGAAATGAATTGCTTACAATATGACTAAATTCTAAATGGAAATATACTTAGGGCTAATAGAAATATTAAGACATTCAACTATACAGGCTAAGTATCTTTCTATGGAACTATTACCTTAAGCAGTTTTCAAACATTTTGTTCTTAAGAGCCCTTTACACTAATACAAATGATCAAAAAATGCAAGTGACTTTAATTTATGTATATTATAATGCTATATTAGAAATGACCACTATGCATTAGTTTATCTTAAAATAATAATAAACTTATTACATTAAACATAAATAGCATACTTTTATGAAAAATAACTGTTTCAAAATGAAAAATATAGTGAAAATAACATGGCTTTACAACTTTGCAAATTTATATCTTATTCAACAGAAAGCAACTGAATTTTCTTATCTGTGCCTGCTTTGGGTTCATTACAATATGTTGTTTGAATTAAAATATGTGGAGAAAATTCAGACTCATACAAATAGTTGGAAAAGAAAGGGGTGTTTAATTGCCTTTCAGAACATTGTTGATATTCATCTTTTACACTATACTAAAACTTGTGAAATGGTGACTACTTTAAAGTTTATTTGCAGTATAGAATCTGAAACAACGTAAATAAACTTGTCATACTTTGTTACATCAAAATCTCATTGATCCACCATGCACTGTGAAAGAATGTTTTACCCTTGCAGGATTTTTTAAACATGTTTTATGTATTTTTGTGAGACAGAGAGGGGGGCAGAGAGAGAGGGGGACAGAGTATCTGAAACAAGTTACATGCTGACCAGTGAGCCCAATGCAGAGCTCAAACTCATGAACCATGAGATCATGAGCTGAGCTGAAGTTATCAGATGCTCAACTGACTCAGCCACCCAGGAGCTGCCCTGCTTGATTTTGTGACATCACACACTGGCATTTAGAAGGCATTGGTTCACTGAGTGATTAAAATACTATAAGTGATCACACATTTCATCTTATAATTTAAAAAAAATATATCATTTATAAATATCACCTCTTGTCTCATTACCAATGTTCTTAAGGACTGAAAAGTTGTCAAACTCATAGAGGTATTCAGATTTTCCAAAATTCAAGTCTTCACTCTGAACATTCACAATTAGGTATTGGCAAATCCACTTACAGTCGTCTGACATGAAATCACATCGTTTAATTTTTGAGAAAATATTTGTCAATACCCAGTTCTAAATAAAATATCTGTCAATCAGTCCTTATTTCAAATATAAATGATATTCCCTGAAAACAACAACAAACAAACAGAAAACACCTACTACTTCAGCTATAATTCAAACAATTGCTATTGATTTTCCTGGGAATAATTGTCATACTTTGGTACGCAACAGTATGTTAACAGTATGTGTGACAGTTGTCACTGCTTTGTCATGCTTTCTTCTGAGTGTGGAGCTGAAAAATACAACGGTTACTAGTACAGTTCTTGCCACGGTCTTGATTGATGCTAAGGTGCCAGAAGTTTTATCCACAGTCACTTTTTTTTACCATTATGGCAGAGTTATCAGTGGGGAAGGGGTGATACAAATAATGTTTTAGTATCACTCTGATCAAATTGACCTCATAAAAGGATTTCAGGGGACCTGTTATAAACATTAAAATATGGACCTAGAATCTGTACTAGTTTGCTGTGCCACCACAACAGAATACCACAGACTGGATGGCTTAAACAACAGAAACTTATTTGCTCATGGTTCTGAAAAGCTAAGTGTCCAAGATCCAGGTATCAGCAGGCGTAGTTTCTGTCAAAGCCTCTCTCTTTGGCTGGCAGATGGCTACTTTCTTGCTGTGTCTGCATATCACCTTTTCCCTGGGTGTAGACATCATAGGGGTCTAACTTATGTTCTAATCTTCTCTTCTTATAAGGACACCAATCTGATTGATTCAGGTGATCCCACATGACTTTTCTTTAACATGAATTCCCTTTTTAGAGGCTTATCTCCGCATATAGTCCCATTCTGAGCTACTGGGGTTTAGAATTTCAACATATGATTTTGGGGGAACAAATTTCAGTATGTAACAATATTCTTACCATCACCCAGACTTAAACCCTGTTAATGTTCTGGAATACTTTCATTTAAAAATCTATATACATATCCATATATATCGATTTATTTAAGTCTATAATGCAAAATTATTCTACAAAGACCCTATGGGTAACTTGTCCTTTAAAGTAGAATGCTACAGAAGAAAAACAGAATATTAGATAATAATTATCCATCTTGGTCATCTCCTTATAATTTCAGTCCACCTTCAGCTTTCTACTATAAACTTTGATGACTCTCCTTTTAGTAGTTTAGGGTATTTTACAAATGTATTTAAGTGTGCAGAAATTCTCTTTAGGATAATGCATGGATATCTTGTGAACTATCAAATCCCCTTTGAAAGTGTAGCCACAGCCCCAGCCACTAAGCTCAATGGCTGTTTAGGGCTCCTAGAAAACTGCTTTCTAAGAAGTGGGGAGGGGAGTTGGGGAAGGTTATAACAAGCCTAAGAAGCCTGCTTTTTTAGTCTTCAGGTAAACTTTTAGGAACGACCTTTTCATCTTAGTCTAGTTTGTTGGATCAAGAGAATAAAGGTGCAGATTCTTATGTCAGTTGCATAATTTTTACATTTATCCATGTCAATTAACATTCACTGCATATGTGTGGAGCTATCGAAAAATAAAAAATTCCCCAAATATAATTTTTATAAATACTTCTTTGAAATCAGTTTCTGTGTCAACTACCTCAGGACTTTTATCTTCCGATCTTCCTATGACAGTCTAATCTCTTCAGATGATATTTGAGGAATAAGCTTTTAAGTAACTGTTACTTTCGTTTTATTTCCCTAACAAAAACTTTTAACAAATACATGGTATTTCAACCCACTAATTGTAAAATTTAAATAAATAAATGCACACATATGCATATGTAAATATCAAGTAATCTTTAAATCATTTTTCAACAAGTGATTCACAAATTAGCCAACATAAAGTAAGATGTTGGATTATATATGGAAACCTCAGTTTATTATTTGTTTATACACCAGTGTGTGAGCTCAACTATGTATATTTGTTCATCAATATGGGTTTATTTTTTCTGCTCACAAAATTAATAATTTCTTATTTAATAATTACTTCATTTTGAGAATGAAATCTGTTAAAAGATAGACTTCAGTGTTTTTTTTTAATGTTTATTTTATTTTTGAGGGAGGGGAGAGCATGAGCAGGGGAAGGGCAGAGAGACATAGAGAGAGAAAGAGAGAGAGAGAGAGAGAGAGAGGATCTAAAGTGGAGATCCCAATGTGTGGCTCAGAGTCACAAACAGTGAGCTCGTGACCTGAGCCTAAGTCAGATGTGTAACCAACTGAGTCACCCAGGCACCCTGACTTCTCCAGTATTTTATAATCTTACTCTACAAAAAAAAAATTATTGTTCTTAGGTTCAAAGGCCAGGTCATCAATTTAACCAGTAATTCTCTAATTCCATTCTCTAAAGAATGTTCTTTCTCTAAAGAATAGGGACAATTTCACTTTTTTCTTATATTAAACTTGGGTCATGTTTAGCTTTTTCTCCTATTTCCTATTGTATATATTCTCTAAATTTTTATCAGCAGTTTCACTAATAGCAACAAAATATAAATGCTCCCCCAAAGCAACAAGATTGACATGGATTTTCCTAATTTACTGCATGGTTGGTTAGCTGTGTACATCATAAACATTTAATTTTAAAAAGAGCATTGTGAATGAAAAGACATCCCATGGTCATGGATGGAAGAATAAATATTATTAAACTGGCCATACACCAAAAGTCATCCACAGATTCAATGCAACCCCTATCAAAATACCAAAGACAGTATTCACAGAATTAGAAGAAACAATCCTAAAATTTGTGTAAACCACAAAAGACCCAGAAGAGCCAAAGGAATCCTGAGAAAAAAGAAGAAAGTGAGACATATCACATTTCCTGATCTCAAATTATACTACAAGGCCATAGTAATAAACACAGAATGATAATGATACAAAAAGAGACACATAGATAAATGAAACTGAATAGCAAGCCCACAACTAAATCAGGACATTTATGATGAACTAATATTCAACAAGGAATTCAGTAACCTAATGGAAGAAAGGCAGTCTCTTGAAAAAAAAAAAAGGTGCTGGGAAAACTAGAAAAACACATGCATAACAAAGAATTTGAACCCCCTCTCTCATACCCCTCACAAAAATTAACTCAAAATGAATCGAAGACTTAAACATAAAACCTTGACTCCATAAAATTCCTAGAAGAAAAGTAGGAAAGAAATTCACAGATATTGGTCTTTCTAGTGGTTTTTCTTTTTAGATATATTGAAACCACAAAAAACACAAGCAAAACTCAACAAATGGGACTATATCTCATTCAAAACCACAGAAAAACACACAATTAATAAAATGAAAAGACAGCCTACAGAATGTAAGAAAAACTTTGCAAACCATATATCTGATAAGGTGTTAATATCCAAAATATGTAAAAAACCAGCACTACTTAGGAACAATAGCAGCAACAACAGCAGCAGCAAAAACGCTCCAAGAAAAAGGTGGAAGAACCAAATAGACATTTTTCCAAAGAGGACATCAAAATGACCAACAGAAGCGTGAAAACAATGCTAAAGACATCACTAGTCATCAGGGAAATGCAAATCAAAACCACAGTGAGAGATCACTTCACACCTGTTAGAATGGCTTTCATCAAGAATACAAGAGACAGCAGGTGCTGGTGAGGATGTGGTGAAAGTGACTCTTATATACTGTGGTGGAAATATAAATTAGTCTAACTGCTATGGAAAGCAATATGGATGTTCCTTTAAAAAAAATCTATATAATCCAGCGGTTCCATTTCCGGGTATATACGCAAAGGAAACGACAAAAGAATTTTGATGAAATATATGCAAGTCATGTTCATCACAGCATTATTCACAACAGCCAAGATATGGAAACAACCCAGATGCTTATCAATGGATGAATGGATTATAAATATGTGGTATATATACACAACAAAATATTATTCATCCATGAGAAGGGAAGATATCAGGCCATTTGCACCAACACGGATGGACGTTGAGCACATCTCAAGTGAGAAAAGTCAGAGAAAGGCAAGTACTGTATGATATTACTTACATGTGGAATCAAAAATAAACAGGGGCACTTGGTGGCTCAGTTCGTAAGTGTCCGACTTCGACTCAGGTCATGATCTCATAGTTCATGGGTTCAGGCCCCACATAGGGCTCTGTACTGACAGCTCAGAGCCTGGAGCCTGCTTTGGATTCTGTCTCTCTCTCTCAATTCCCCTCCCCCACTCATTTTCTGTCTCTCCTTCAAAAATAAGCATTAAAAAAATTAAAAACAAACAGACAAACAAAAAACCAAACCCGTAAAAAATAAAACCAGAGAGTAAAATGGTAGTTATCAGGGCATAGGGACCCAAGAGGCAAGACTGATGGTGTTTAAGGGTATAAACCTATAATATATAGTAAATAAACCATAGAGATCTAATGCACAGTATAATGAAAGTAGTCAATAATTCTACACTATTGCAATTTAATATAAATATTGCTCAATGATTTTTTCTTTCTCTGACTAATTACACTTAGCATAATACCCTCCAGTTCCATTCACTTCTCTCATATGAGGACTTTAAGAGACAAAACAGATGAACATAAGGGAAGGGAAACAAAAATAATAAAAAACAGGGAGGGGGACAAAACAGAAGAGACTCATAAATATGGAGACCAAACAGAGAGTTACTGGAGGGGTTGTGGGAGGGGAGATGGGCTAAATGAGTAAGGGGCACTAAGGAATCTACTCCTGAAATCGTCGTTGCACTATATGCTAACTAATTTGAGTGTAGATTTTAAAAAATAAAAAGTAAAATAAAAAAACTTAAAAAAAGAAAAAATATCACTCAATGGCAATTATATTACAATGTATAAATTTATCAAGATAATACAAGGTATGCCTTAAATTCACAAAATGTAACATGCCAAATTTCCAAAACAACAACAACAACAAAAAAAGCCTAGTGACTATTTCTTCCTTTATTCTGGAAGTATGCTTTAGCACCCTTTTAGCTTCTGAAATTATAGAGCAAATTTATTTTTGCACTCAATTCATTTTTAGTCCAAATATTTACACACCCATAGCAAGGTTGCCCGTCATACATGAAATACGTAAGCCATACAAAATCAATGTATTCAAATATAGCTCATACATGAAATATGTATAAAAGACGTATATATGTATATATATACACATATATACGTATATACATATATACATATATACATATAAAGATGTATATACATGTATATGTATATGTATATACGTATATATGTATGTATATGTATATACGTATATACGTATATATGTATGTATGTATAAAGATGTATATGTATATATATACGTATATATGTATGTATATGTATATGTATATATGTATATATGTATGTATGTATAAAGATGTATATATATGTATATATACATATATACATACATATATACATATATACATACACATGTATGCATGTATATAAATGTTTATATAAATATAAATGTATATAAATGTTTATATAAATATATATACCTATACATGTATATGTATATATATACATATATATACCTATGTATATATGTACATATATACATGTATATACATATATACATATATATACATATATACATATACATATATATACACATATATACACATATGTACATATATACATATATACACATATATATATATGTACATATATACATATATATACATATATACATACATACATATATACATGTATATATGTGTGTATGTATATTATATAATATACATATATACAATATATATAATATAATATGTATATTATATATACACATATATGTATATTATATAATATACATATATATGTGTATATATATATATATGATGTTATCTAGAATGCATCTTCACTCATTAATAAAATTCATACTAAAAATTGTGGCTTAGTTTTAAAGTCAGGAGACTGGTTCTCTATCTACATAAATGAAAAATATTTAACCCAAATAGCAGTTTCCGTACTATAGCAGGCATTCTTAATTTCCATTGATTCAGAGATCCTTTCTTCAATGCACTGGAACTAGTTTTGATTACTCTCTGAAAGCAGTATGGCGATGGCTCAGGCACAGATGTTTCAGTGTATAAAGAAATCATATAACTATAAACATCTTAAACCAACAATATTTACTTTAAAAATTATGTAAATGTCCCATATAGTGAAACCATTGCAAATGCTGTATTTATACATGTAAATGTACGTGTACATGTAAATGTTGATTTATTCCCAACCATTTTGTTGCAATGAGTTGTGAACGTTCAGCTTCATATGCATTTAATTGTGACACTTTGGCAATTAATAATTTCCATTTATGATATGTAATTGCAGTTCTTTTCCCTCAGATGCTCTTCTTGTGCAAATCATTGTTGTCACAGTAAGTGCATCAAATTCATCTTTTTTAATTACACAGACTGTAGAAATCCAAATAACAACAAAATATTTGGGTTCAATAAGGGTGATGATTTAAAAAAAATTAATGTTTATTTATTTTAGAGAGAGAGAGGCAGAGACAGAACACGAGTGAGGGAGGGGCAGAGAGAGGGGGAGACACAAAATCCAAAGCAGGCTTCAAGCTGTGAGCTGTCAGCAGAGAGCCGGGCACAGAGCTCGAACTCAGAACTGCAAGGTCAGGACCTGAGTTGGAGTCGGATGCTTAACCAACTGAGCCACCCAGGTGCCCCAATAAGTGTGATGTTTTAGGGGGTCTATAGATACTGCTACTTTTAGTCCCCAGGGAATTGATTGCTTTGGTGACTTTAGCAAGAAGTCTTTGTACTGAGTCTCTCAAGATTATTGACTTGTTTTTTGTAGATACACTGAAAGTATAGTCACATTTTCAGGAATAGCCTCAGGTTAATTGGGTTTATGAGACTGATGTATACAATACTGAAATGTCAACTGACTAATTTTCAATAAAAAGTATAATTATTCCACAAGCCAAAATACTCGTACTGGCATAATGTGTACAAAGCCAAAGACATATTCTTGGCATGTGTTGAAGATCATCAAATATTTTGAGTATCTTTGAAAGCTTTGGGCCTTTTCCTACAACAACTAAACACGTGCATATAAAAGCAGTGTTGTATTTATAAATTTGGGCGGAAGTATATTGTCAACCACATCACTCCAATTGCTTTTAGCAAGTAGCTTCTGCTTTTGGAATGAACTTGACATACAAATCGAACAGGAGAGTTCAAATAAAGGAAAACTATAATCAAGAAGACCTTGATAAAATGCCCTCCTGGTAGAGAACACTGTTAAGTTATGTATATATTTAGATCATGCAATGCCTGGGAAACTTCATTCCCAGATATAGTTTGGCCACAATCATTAGATCTGGCAAATGGAAGAGGACTGGAATTTCTGTCGCCAAAGAAAGCAAAGTCCTCGGGAGTCAGTATACTCACAACCTTAAGGGGTTCGTGGAGAAAATCATTATATCGGTGTTTCTATGTGTCACATATTTTTATCCTGTGGTAGACTGACAATGTTGAATTTTACTTGAGCTCTCTGACCCTGGAAAATAGCAATCATTAAGAAATTCCCCCACCCTTCCTACTGTAAAGAAACACCCTTCTGCAGATGACTTGGGTAAGACTTACTAATGTCTTCCCGACTCATCTACAACAAGGCCAGAGAGATTTCCAAATTTCCATTATTTCTGTCATCAGTAATTAGCCGAACTGCTTGTTCCCTCTAATCAGTCAGGACAAAATGCTTGTTAGCCAAATTTTAATTAAATGTATTTGTTTCCACCAGGCTCCTGAACTTTGATGAAACTTCAACCAGCACACCACCCCTCCTTAAAGGCCCTCCTACAATAGATGGGCCTCAGGGTAAAACATTTGCTAATTTAGTATCTGATCACCTCATTCTTTCATCCTCTTCCTACTGGACAGTTTACTCCTTTTAGAAGAAAAACCCTTTTGGTAGTATCAGAATAGTTCCTACATCACTGCATCATATTAAACATCTTTGCTATCTACCAAATCAACCATCAGACAATATCCAGTGATATTTTGGTGTTGATACTTGTCAAACATAAATTCATATGATCAAATTTTTTTTTTTCAGGGCACCTGGGTGGCTCAGTCGGTTGAGTGACTGACTCCTGATTTTGTCCCAGGTCATGATCTCATGGTTGGTGAGCCAGAGCTCCATGTCGGGCTCAGTACTGACAGTGCAGAGCCTGCTTGGGACTCTCCCTCTCCGTCTCTCTCTGCCCCTTCCCCACTTGCACTCTCCTTCTCTCTCTCAGAATAAGTAAATAAACATTAAAAATGTTTTTATATTCTAGCCATGGCAGATATTTAAACTTCCATTAGAGAAATATAATTACAGTTGCTTTATTCCTTAAAAAAATAACATTTTTAAAAGATTACATTTATGGAGTTTCAGGGAATGATTGCCACATATTTCTACATGAAAACACAGCAATAAGGGTGAAAAAAGTAAAAGTCAATAGTGTAAAAGAGAAAAGGAATTGAAAAGATGAGATCACATTATGAAAGTACATAATAATGGATATATAAATAGGACAGATAATAGAATTGTATCTGAACAAATTATCAAGGTAAAACATAATTTATTTAATACAGCATGTGTCTGTGCCTCATAATCTGACATAAATCAAACCACACTGTGGAAAGTTATTGAGATTCTCAATGAACACAACATTCATTATAAATATTCAACAAAAATGGAGTATGTAAAGCAGGGGATATGATTAGCTACAACAAAAGAAATTCATTAAAACAAACAAAAACAAAGCTTTTCTTCCTTTAAGAGACTCTGTGACGGGGCACCAGGGTGGCTCAGTGGGTTAAGCATCCGACTTCAGCTCAGGTCATGATCTCAACAGTTTGTGGTTCAAGCCCCGCGTTGGGCTCTGTGCTGACGGCTCAGAGCTCAGAGCCTAGAGCCTGCTTGGGATTCTGTGTCTCCATCTCTCTCTGCCCCTCCCCTGCTCATGCTCTGTCTCTCTCTGTCTCAAAAATAAATAAAAACATTAAAAAAAAATTTAAGATACTTGGTGACTACCAATTACTAATCAGAACAATTTGAAACCTCTAATATATTTTAATTCAGTGCATTAAAATTGGAAGAGATAGCTTGTCTTACACAAACTTACTTCAGGGCCATTTCCATCTGTCTCATTTTATTAAACTTATATCTGCATCCACAGGATATAAATCATTCTAATAATAAATTCTGATCAAACAAATCAGCAAAGCAAATCAATACATTCGAGGAAAAAAATATATATCCCATCATGCGGGATTTAAGTGGAAAAACTTTTAATTTTCTCATGAAGCGATAGATAAATGGCATGAATTCCAGTGTGTTTATTGCCTCAGTTCACAGAGATGGGGTAAAGACTAAGATACTTACCTTGCAATAGGCACCAACCACTAGTTTGGGAGGTTCTTAATTGACATAATTCATATACCATGATCTCTATCTGATTACACAGCTTTTCATTACTACAAAGAAACCCCATACCCATTTGCAGTCACTCCCTAGTCCCTCCATCCCCTAACCCTGCACAACCCCTACTCTACTTTCCATTTCTACTCATTTCCCTATTCTGAATATTTCATATATACGGAATTTTAAAAACTGTGGCCTTTCGGGTCTGACTTCTTTCACTTAGCATAATGGTTTCAAAGTGTATCCGAGTTGTAGTATGTAACCATCTTTCATCCCTTCTTATAGTCAAATAATATTCCACTGTATGGATGTATCATGTTTTGTTTATGGATTCACCAGCTAAAACATACTTGGTTTGTTTCTCCTTTTTAGCTAGTATAAATACATTACAGATATTCATACACAAAGTTATGTGTGAATATTTGTTTCCGGTTCTTTCAAATATATATATCTAGGAGTAGAATTGCTGGGAAATACAGTAACCTTATGTTTGACATTTACAAAGAGCTGTCAAAATATTTTATAAAAGGGCTGTGCCATTTTTATTTTCTCCAATGATGATGCATGAGGGCTCCAATATTTCTAAATCCTTGCCAACATTTGCTTTTGTCCATTCTTTTGATTTTAGCCATCCAGGTGAGTATGGAGTGACATATCATTACAGTTTTGATTTGCATTTCCTTAATGACTAAGATGAAAGGCATGTTTTCATATGCTAAGTGGTCATTTGTGTATTTTCTGTGGAGAAATATCCATTCACATTCATTGCTCATTTTTTAACTGAGATGTTTGTTTTTTCTTGTTGAGTTTTAGAAGCTCTTTATAAATTTTGAATTCTAAATCTTCATCTATGATTATGATATGTAATTTACAAATATATTTTACCCTTATATAATCTTTCACTTTCTAGAGACTGTCCTTTGATGCACAAAAGTTTTTAACTTTTATGAAATTAAATTTATCTTTTTTGAAAGAATTTGTTAGGTTTCTTTATTTTTGAGAGAGAGGGAGAGAAAAAGCATGAGTGGGGCAGAGAGAGAGGGAGAAAGAGCCCAAGCAGGCTCTGAGCTGTCAGCACAGAGCCCAATCTGGGGCTCAGTCTCACAAGCCATGAGATCATGACCGAAGCCAAAATCAAGAGTCAGCCTGTTAACCTACTGAACCACCTAGGTGACCCTTGAATTTATCTTTTGTTGCTCATACTTTTGGTATAATATCTAAGAATCCATTGACAAATCTAAAGTCATGAAGATTTACTCCCTTTTCTTCTAAGAATTATATACTTTTTTAAATTTTTATTGTTTTAGAGAGAGAGAGAGAGAGAGCACGAGTGGAAGAGAAGGGCAGAGGGAGAGAGAGAGAGAGAGAGAGAGAGAGAAAATCTCAAGCAGACTCCAAGCTCAGCATGGAGCCTTACATTGGGCTGGATCTCACAACCCTGTGAGCATGAGTTGGGGTGAAATCAAGAGTCAGAGACTTTCTACCTACTGAGTCTCCCAGGCACCCTAGAATTTTATACTTGTAGCTCTTATATTTAGATATTTGATCCACTTTCAGATTTTTTTTTTATACATAGTGTGAGGTAGAGATGCAAACTTATTCATTTGCATATGGATACCTCCTTGTACCGGCTCCATTGTTTAAAGAGATTGCCTTTGAATAAGCTTAACATTTTTTTTTTCAAAAATCAATTGCCTATAAGATCAATTGTTTATAAATTCTATTGATCTGCATGTTTACCTTATACCAGTACCACATTGTCTTGATTACTATAGCTTTGTGATAACTTTTTGAGAATGGACAGTGTAAGTACTATAAGTTTGTTCTTTTTCAAGATTGTTTTTAGTGTTTTGAGTTCCTTTAATTCCCATATGAATTTTAGAATCATCTACTCAATTTCTTCTAGAAAAAACATATTTGGTAGGGATTGCACTGAATCTGTAGATGAATTAGGGGAGTGTTGCTATCTTAACAATATTAAATCTTCCAGGGCACCTGGGTGGCTCAGTCAGTTAAGCGTCCAACTTCACTTCAGGTCATGATCTCCCACTCCGTGAGTTCGAGCCCCGCGTCAGGCTGTACTGACAGCTCAGAGCCTGGAGCCTGCTTTGGATTCTGTGTCTTCCCCTCTCTCTCTGCCCTTCCCCTCCTCATGGTCTGTCTCTCTCTGTCTCAAAAATAAATAAAAACATTAAAAAAATTTAAAAAAAAATATTAAATCTTCCAATCCATAAAAAGGAAAATATTTCCATTTATTTAGGTCTTCTTTAGTATCTTAAAATGATGTTTAATAGTTTCAGTGCACAAGTGTTGCACACATTTTTAAAAAATGTATTCCTAAATATTTTATTCTTTTTGACAATATTATAAGTTGAAAAGTTTTCTTAATTTAATTTTTAAATTGTTTGTTGCTAGTGTAAAAATGAAATTGCTTTTTCTATGTTGACCTTGTGTCCTTAACTTTGTTGACTTAATTTATTAGCTCTATTTTGTAATGTATCCCTTATAATTTTCTATATACAAGATCATGGCATCTTCAAACAGAAATAACGTTCATTCTTCTGTTCCAATCTGGATGACTTTTAGCTCTAGATCTTATAGAGGAAACAGTCAAAATTAACTATTTTTTGCATATGTCTTTTATTAGAGTAAAGACATTCCCTTTTCTTCTGAATTTAAGTGTCTTTATCATTAAAAAATATAAGATGTTGTCAAATGCTTTTTATGCATCTATTGGCATGATCAAGTACATGTCTTTTATCGTATTAACATAATGTATTACATTGCTTTTTGTATTTTGGAACCAACTTTGCATTAATGCAATAAATCTCACTTGGTCATGGTTTGCAATGCTATTTTTTACATGTTACTGTATCTGTTTTGCTGGAACTTTCTCAAAGTTCCGTATGTATTCCTAAGAGATACTGCTCTCTCTCTTATATTTTTGTAAATTCTTTATCCGATTTTTGTATTATGTTAAAATTGGCCTCATAGAATGAATTGGCAAGTGTCGCCTACTCTTCTATTTTGTGGAAGAGTTTGTGAAAGATTGGTGTTAATTCTTCTCAAAACGTTTGGTAGAATTTAACAGTGAAGCCATCTGGTCCTGTGCCTTTCTTTGTGGAAACTTTTCTAATTACTGAGTCAATTTCCTTATTTGTTATAGGTCTTTCCAATTTATCTATTTCTTATAGAATTAACTATGGTAATTTCCATCTTTGTAGAAATTGGTCCATTTCCTTTAGTTTATCTAATTTGATGACATAGACTTCCCTTATAAGTCTGTTTATTTCTGGAAGGACAGTGGTAATGTGTCTTCTTTCATTTTAGCCCCCTCTCTCTTTTAATAGCTAGTTTAGCTAAATTTTATTCTATTGTGTTGATCTTTTCAGAGAACCAAATTTATGTTGATTTTTCTCTATTTGTTTTCTATATGCTCTTTCATTTACTTCTAGTCTACTGTTTATGACTTCCTTCCTTGCTTGCTTTAGGATCCTTTGGTCTGCTGGTTTTAGTTTAAGGTGGAAAGTTAGGTTATTGCTTAACTGTACACGTATTTTTTGTAATGTAGGCATTTGCAGCTGTAAATTTTCCACTGAGAATTGATTTTGCTACAGCTCATGAGTTTCCATACATTGTGGCTTCACTTTTATACATCAAAAATTATTTTCTAATATCCCTTGTGATTTATTTTTGATCCATTGGCTGTTTAAGAGTGTGTTGTTTAGGGGCGCCTGGGTGGCACAGTCGGTTGAGCGTCTGACTTCAGCCAGGTCACGATCTCGCGGTCCGTGAGTTCGAGCCCCGCGTCAGGCTCTGGGCTGATGGCTCCTGTTTCCGATTCTGTGTCTCCCTCTCTCTCTGCCCCTCCCCCGTTCATGCTCTGTCTCTCTCTGTCCCAAAAATAAATAAACGTTGGAAAAAAAAAATTAAAAAAAAAAAAGAGTGTGTTGTTTAATCTCTATTTATTTATAAATTTCCAGATTTCTTTTTTCCATTAAGACTTGTTCTATGGACTAGCAAATAATCTATCCTGGAAAATGTTTCATGTGCATTCTATTCTTTTTGGTCTACAGATATACATCAGGTTTAATTGGTTTATAGTATTATCTGAATCTTCCCTTTCCTTATATATCTTCTATCTATCCATTATTGGAAGATGAGTATTGAGGTAAATTCATTTTTAGTGAATTGTCCCTTCAATTCTGACAGTTTCTATTTCACATATTTTGAGCTCTATAATTTGGTTTATGTGCATTTATACTGGTATGTATATACTTTTGCATCAACTCCTTTGTAATATAAAATATGTTTTTTTGCTCTAATAACAAATTTTGTCTCCAAGTCTATTTTCCTTGTATTAGTACAGCCACTCTAGCTCTTTTTTGGTTACTGTTTTCATGGAATATCTTTTTTTCATCCATTGACATTCTATCTATTTATGTCTTTGAATCTAAAGCATATCACTTATAGACAATATATAGTTCTATCATGTTTTGTCATCTTTTCTTTCTAACCCATACTGCCAAGCATGACTTTTAATAGAAATTTAAAATCTATCTACATTTAGCATAATTATTGATGATGCAGGACTTATTTTTTGCCATATGTTCCTGGCTATGTGTATGTGAGTGTGTGTGTATGTCTGTATCATATTTTTTGTCTTGTATTCCTGCATTTTGCCTTTTGTGTTAAATTGGTACTTTCTAGCACACCATTTTATTTCCCTGTCATGTTTTCTACTATAATTTTTAGTTATTTCTTAATAAAATTCATAGTTAATTTACAAAACTCTAGTCCAGACTAATACCAACTGGAATTCAATAGTGCATAAAAATTTTTCTCCTCTACATCTCAGTTATCTTCCCTCTCCTTTGTTCTGCTATTTTTGTACAAATTACATCTTGGCTCATTTTATGGCATCAACACATTATATAGTTATTGCATTATGAAGTTGCCTTTTAAACAGTTGTCTCAGATAGAAGAAGAAAATTTATTAAAATATGTCTTTTACGTATTTTTACACTGTCTTTTACATTTACCCATGTAGTTACATTTGCTAGAGTTCTTTCTTTCTTCATATGACTTAGAGTTACTATCTAGTATGCTTTTATTTCAGCTTGAAAGATTCCCTTTAGTATTTCTTTACGGCTGGTTTGCCAGTGACTACTAAGTCTTTCAGTATAGAATGCTTCATTTTTACTTCATTTCTGAAGTATCATTTTGCTGGATATAGAATTCTTAGTTGACTATCATTCTTTCAGCACTTTGAGTATGTCTTCTCACTTGCCTCCTGGATTTCATGGTTTCTGATGAGAAATTAGCTATTAATCTTATTAACAATTCCATATATATAATGAGTCACTTCTTTTTTGCTGCTTTCAAGATTATCTCTTTATGTTTGCTTCAGTGGTTTGGTTATAAATTATTTATATGTAGATCTCTTTGAATTTCACCTACTTGATATTAGTTGAGCTTCTTGGATGTGTCAACTAATATTTTGTTTTGTTTTTGTTTAATCAAATTTAGGAAGTTTCCAGACATTAATACTTGAAAAAAAATTCTATCTTTTTTTTAAATTATACATTATGTGTCCTCAGACTAGATAATCTCAAATGAATTTCAAATTTGTATTTTTTTCCAATTCCTCAAACCTGCTATTGATGCTCTCCATTGAATATTTTAGTTGTGTTTTCAAGGCCAGAATTTATATTTTGTTCTTTTTTGTATCATGTCTAGATCATTATTGATACCTTCTATTTGGTGAGATGACATCCTCATATTTTTCTTTATGTTTTTAGACACGGTTTCCTTCAGTTCTCAGAACATATCTTTAAAAGCTGATTTAATGTCTTTGTCTAGTAAGTCCAACATGTTGGCTTCCTCAAGGATACTTTCTATTGATAAATCTGTTTCTGTGTATGAGCCAAATTTTCTTATTTCTTTGCATGCCTCATAATTTTTTGTGTCAAAATGGACATTTCTAATAATGTAATGTGACAACTCTATAATATAATGTGAAAACTAAGGTTTCTCTCCCTTCTCAGGGTTGGTTGTTGTTGCTGTGTTTTTTTGTTGTTGTTGCTTGTTTGTTTTGTTTTGAATTTTTGGCTTGTTTGTTTGATTTTTTTTAACTAAATCTTTAAAGCTTGTATTCTTTGTCATGTGTGGCTACTGAAATCTCTGATTAACTTAGTGGGAACTTATTGGACAAATGGATAGATATTCCCTTAATAAGTCTCCTAGTCTTATCTGAAAGATTATACATATTGGGACATGTCTCCAACAGGTGGTTGAAAACTCTATCTTAGCTTTTACTTCCTAATTTCTCAGATTCTCAAGGTCAGCCAATGTTGAGTTCAGGGCCTTCTCAAGTTTTTCCTGAGCGTGTGCAGAGCCCTATCTGTGTGCCTGTCATTCTATTCCCAGAATACTTTTGGTGTTTTTAAAAGGCCCTATGAATAACTCATTCCCTGGCTTTTCATTTTAAGCATTTTGATTAACTCCTTGTTTGGCCTCACTGTTTCAGATAGCTCTGAAAAGAAGCAATGATCTCTAAATATTTGCAACACACACCTCCAAAGGGAAGCCTTTTCTCACTGGGGGAGCTTCAGCTCAGGTCAAATACAGCCATGTTTACAAGTAGAATCTTCCAGGGAATCATCAGCCAAAAATTATTCATTTATTGAGGATGAAACTTTGAAGGAGCATCAGCCTTTCCTTCTCCCTCTGCTATTTGCTAGAATTCTGGATTTCACCATGTTTGTAGGATGTTAGTTTTGGGCTACTGGAGAGAGAAATGGTAAGAACAAGATTTAAAAAATGCCAAAAAAAAAAAAAAAACATTGACATTGAGATTTAGCCTTTTTATTTTTTTTTCTTTTTTAATGTTTATTTATTTATTTTGAGACAAAGAGAAGGAGCATGAGCAGGGAGGGGCAGAGCGTGAGAGAGAGAATCCCAAGCAGGCTCTGCACTGTCAGTGTAGCTCCCACAAATCCATGAGATCATGACCTGAGCTTAAATTAAAAGTGGGACATTCAAATGACTGAGCCATGCAGTAATGCCACATTTTTCTTGTATTAACCCTCCTCAATCTTCCTAGAAGGCTTCTAATTTCTAGCAGACAGAAGTTGATTTTTGCCATTTTTTTCTTACTTTTTAAAAGCTTTTTCTTGCTATTACGGAAACAGAAAATTTGAAGTTCCTTAATTGACTTCTGTGGTGTTTTGTTTTGTTTTGTTTTGTTTTTGCTGATATAACTCTATCTAGCCACTAGTTTCTCAAGGCATTCATGTAGGTCCCAGCATTACATATTTTTGTATTACAAATGTTTTCAGCAAGGTGGGGCCTGGTTTATTGCTTCTTTTCTCATATGATATGGAGATTTTGTTATCATGAGCTCTTCTGATCAATTTCCAACTCCCGACATGGACCATCAAGCAAATAAATGTTCATTATCAGCATATTATGAAAGTCCATTCTTTTTTCATTTTGTAAGAGTATATAAATCCAGTTATTTCCATGAGAGTAGCTAGCAATTTGTTTGGAAGCAACAACTTATAGTATGAAGACTACTGCTGCTTCAGTGACAATAGCCAATTTTACTTAAAATATAAGGCTCAGTTCCTTCAGAGGTGACATAAGAGCACTCTGGCTATTCCTTATACTTGTTGTTGCTTAGAAAAAAAAATAAATAAATCATTCGTGCAAACCATATAAGTCATGTATAAGCCCATAACTTAACATTACTTATTGTTGTTGTATTTCCTAAGTTGTTCTACTTCTCTTATATCTTGTTCCCTCACTGACTCTATTTTATGACTCAGTTTGTTCCTCTGACTTAGTATTTGAAAAAAAAAGAAAGTACTTTCAAAAGCGTATCACATTACTAACTTGGTTTTCCTTCTACTCTGGCGATTAGTCATTTACATGGCATGAGTGGAGAGTAAAATTACTCTGCAAAATGTAGCTAAATGACAACTGTTACCTTTGTCATAAATTTCACCTATGTTTGATGTGGTATGCACAAAGACATAAAGAGAAAATATAATGAGTTGTTTTTCAATCTCATTTTCTCACTTAGAACCATTAAGGGAAGTAAAGAGTTATATTCTGTATCAAAAAGGATTGCATTTATATTCTTTCATTTCTAAAATAGGTTTCTCTCTTTGAAATGGAAACAGTTTCCTAACTTAAAGTAGGTAATTACACACTCCATTAAACAAGTAATTAACAGATTACAATTTGAAAAAAAGGAAAACTTGAAAATGAGCAATTCGGATTCTGAATGTGAAGAGTAGCGTTATAATTAGCATAATACCTTTAGAAATAGATTAACAAGTACACAATAAAAGTGGAAGAAGAAACAATCTGTTTTCTCCATACAGATCTTACACAACAAATAGTATTTCGTGAGTCAAACATCAGCATGATTTTAAGAAAGCTTGGTCTTGGATGTGTTGCTATAGGACTCTAAAATTCAAAAATATGTTGATGTATAAAATGTTTGCTATCCTAAGAGGCTATGCTCTTCAGAATCAAATGTTTTAAATTGTCTTTCAACAATAATTCCCCGAGGCAAGTGGTCAATACTAGCAAGCCCGACATGTGTAATTCAAATTGGTAATCTGAAATTGCAGAAACAAACAAACAAAGAAATAATAAATAAATAAGTGAGGCTCAGTGTCATATATGTATAGTTCATTTTCACTACAACATGGAAAATGTGTATAAAGGGAATTTCAAGGAAACATACACGCTAAGTCTCCATTACCCTGCCTTTTAAGAAAAAGCAAGAAAAAGTATCTATGCTCAATGGGGAGAATGGTCCACTTTCCTTGCTAATTGACTCTTGAAGAAAAAAATTAAAAGACTAGGTAACTGAAGGCACCACTGACAGCTTCCAGGGGTAGTGATAAAATAACAGTCCAAATAATAACCACTCCTACAAGAAGATTTTCTTTTTATTTATGCAAAATTATGGGCTAACCTTGATATCCCAATAACTGCAAGAAGAAAAAAAGTAGAGGTTCTTCAAGTTGGATCTTCTGATGAAACTGCCAATAGGCTCTTTATTACCTCCTGGAAAAATCATGAGTGGGGCAGAAGGTGTCATCCAGTTTAAAACCTGTGCTTTTGACAGAGATACGATAATGATCTCTTTTCTGAAATCTGAACTGACCCTGTGGAGTAAAAATAGTTCATTTAAATCATTTTGGGGGGAAAAAAAGTCCATCAACTGTTTTGCTAGAACCCATATGTTGTTTTCATTCCATATTGAAAATAAACAAAACAGATCACTCTAAAAAAAGAGGTTTCCTCCTACTAGTATACTAAAAACAGACATTCAGTAAGTTCAAATCTGCCAGCGTGGAGATGCCACTGAGAATGTCAAACAGCTACTGACTTTTGAGTCATCATTCCTTCATGGCAGTGAAGAGAAACTTCTGGTCGCATGTTACTATTGCATTTGCCTTAAAACATTGGTTTCTTAGTAAAAAAAAAATAGTCGTTTGAATTGAGATATCAAATGCTTTCTAAGTAAAAATTAAATTCAGGTCAGGTCAAAGAAACTTTCTTAACTCAGTTAAGAAAGGTAAGAAGTTCTGCGACTCCCTTTATAGCTCTACTTCACTTGTGCTAATTACTTTATAAACTTCTGTTGTGATCCTACGCTAATCCTTAAGTCTTATGTATATCAACATATATGTAGGGTTTTTCTGGAAATGTTTATTTAGTGACTACTTCCATAAAAGTCTATAACTCATGCTGGCACAGATTTCAGCTATTATAGCATATCCATTTAGGTTCTGATAGTACAAGACTTGTGGGAAATGGGCTTAGCAGGTTGAGCGATTACTCTCTGACATATTACTTAGGCTTGTTTTTAAGGTAGGGATGCAGAGGGTGGCCAGTATAGAGCCCATCCAACCTGAGTTTTCTGCATATAAAGAATGACTTTTTTCATAAATCATATCGCATTTCATAACAGCAGATAATGCATCATCATGACTGTCCTCGAAGTGGCAAATTCAGGATTTGTTCACAAGAAATCACTGCTTAAGTGCTATGCTTATGCCCTAAGCATTGTGTTTGAAATTGAAAACTGAATTAGAAATACACCAGAGCCTTAGGTCTTGGGCATAACTCAACAATGACAACCACTTTTCCAAAGATCAAGAATACTTTGGAAACTATATCAATTTCACAGGGCAATTCCAGGCAAAAATTCCTGAACGTAGATTTCTCAACAGGTTTCGGAGTTTCCTTCTTTCTCATTTCAACCATCGATTTTAGCAATCACATGTCTTCTTCAGTTATTTTGATATCGAAAAAGTATCCAGTATCTCTCTATCACAGGTCATACCCTTACGCAAATACTAATGCTCTGAAGATAGTGCTGATTTCAAGGACCCTCTAGAGCTGATTGTAGACAGAGACTGGTGGCCAAGATTTACCAGATTTCTTATAGCTCAAATTGTGGCATATTCACAAACAGTCATCAGTGCTGGTGGGGCCCTAGTGGGCAGAGGTTTTAATGAAACCTCAAACCATCTTCAACCATCTCCACTTAGACTTAGCGAGGGTTTACACAGTGCATAGAGAGATATTCTGGAAGCTTCATGTCTGCGCTGTTGTTAAAGTACTAATTTTAGCCAGTATTTGTGGTGCTTGGGATAGTTAAATTTTATGTGTCAACTTGACTAGGCTATATTGTCTTGTTATTGATCAAATACTAGCCTAGATATTTCTGTGAAGTTGTTTTGTAGATGTGATTAACATCTACAATCAGTAGACTTTGAATAAAGGAGATTACACTCCATAATGTGTGTTTCATCCAATCAGTTGAAAGCCTTAAGAGCAAAGTTGAGTTTTCCAGAGAAGACAGAATCTTGCCTCAAAACTTCACATAGAAATCCTGAGTTTCTACTCTACTGGATTGCACTATGGATTTTTGAGTCAAGACTGCAACGTTAACTCTTGCCTGAGTTTCCAGCTGGCACAAATGCCAACCCACACAATCACATGAGCCAATTCCTGAAAGTATACCTGTTATTATGGATACGTATGTGTCCCATTGGTTCTGTTTCTGTGGAAAACACTGACTGATACAGAGCTATCACAAAGTAGAATTCTATTTTATAACTATGGTCAGAGGTAACTAATACACAAGGTCCAGAATACAGATGGGACTGTTTAACAACATCAGTGTTAATTTTTTGTGAAACAATTCTTTCTAAATGACTGAACACAGCTGAATATAACTAGAAACATCCAGATAGATGTTATTAATTGCTCACTAGAGTATTCATCAGCTCTAGAGGTGAAAGAATGTTATTTGTGTTAAAAAAAAGTCATTGAGAGTACTTCATCTATGTTCAATACTATGCTAAATTCTGATACAAATGTGAAAGATCTTTCCAAATCTATGGTGTTCTTAGTCTAGTGAGACAAATAGATGGCAGAACAATGAAAAGGATGTCCAGAACAATATTCTAAGCAGGGGGAATATCATGTGCTGAAACATCGTGAAGAAAATAAGCTAATGAGTTTGACAATCATGAAGATAAATGAATGTTGAGACTATA